>NC_034413.1:48636524-48766248 GCF_002078875.1 Numida meleagris | reverse complement strand
AAGGACTTGTGTGTTTATGAGTTAACAAAATAGTTCAGAAGGACACTGTACATTTCTAATTTGTCATCTGCCTCCCCTTTTTGTTGTTAAAGAAGAAAAAGCTTGATGACAGTCATAAGGAATAGACAAGAAAAGAAAATCCCTGTCTCCAGTAACAGCCAAATTATAGACTGGCAAGAGGAAAACACACAAGAGAAAACTAAATATAAAAAGCAAAGCACCTCTGAAGTGACCTTATTTTTCCAATATATAAAGCAGTATTTTGCCCATGCCACTTCTAACCTGGCAAATACATGTCATGCATTCTTAACTAAAATACTCCCTTGTTTTGCATTTTGACTTTGTGATTTCTTTGAAATGTATATATTTATTGACTAAGAAAGCTTTTAAAAATATATTGGTTTTTCTAATTGAAAATACATTGAAGGACAAGCGCCTGTGTTCTCTGTGTGTTGTGGGAGTACCTGGAGTCAATTCTCTCCGCTGACATAATAGATTCTTGCTTTTTTAGATTATCCAAGAAAATGAGCCTTCTGGTAGGTCACATTTCCTTATTACTGAAGGATAATTCAAAGTAGTTTAAGAACAGTCAATGAAGTTCAACTAGCATCTTTATAGTCATAAAAAGGTGCAAACTTTATGATAGGGAGGCTCTTAAATTGCTCCCGGAGCTTAAAAAACAGCCCACTCCAGATCACTTATTGTATTAGGTGGTTCACATGTCATTCAAGCTGTCAGTAAATTAAACAGCGTGCTCATGAGTTAAAATAATGTACCGCCTAAATCTAATTAGTATTATGAGTAATTTTCAGAATTCAATCTAATGTTCAATCTGCATGCAATCTGTTTGTGAACTTAACACGAGCAATGCCAAGACAAACATTTCTGCAGTCAAGCTCACATTCCCATGCAGTACTGCAATGAACTATATACAATTTGAAGATGCAATATTTCTTAAATATCAATTAAAACCATTTTAGTAACTACAGTTAAAATATTTTTTAAACAGCTGTTGTTAGCTAAACGAGTGGACAATTTTGTTCCAAAATTTATCTAACCGCCCTCATACTAAGAGATGGTATTTTGGCAATTTACATAATGAGACTGTCCAAACATTTTGACATCACATCTTCCCTCTTCTCTCGTGACCTCCCCTGTGGCTCAGCAGGACTGAAGCAGCTCCGCAACATTACTGAGGCAGCCCAGCAGGTACTGTGCTGGCAGTGGGTGACTGCTGATAGCACAGCCATAACCATACCCACTCACAGAAAGCTACGGCCAGGCTAACTCAATTCTGCTCCTAAGTAACAAGGAATAACAACTGAGCACAAGAGTTAAGAATACAACAGGATCTGCACTTGCTGAAGTCTTTCAGCCAAAACTGCTGCTCAATACACAATGTCCCTGTAGCCAGTGCTGGAGCACTACGAGTTCCTTCATTGCTGTGCATGGCCTACACTTCACTAAAGAAACTCCAGCACCACTGTGAATCATTCACCTTTACAGCAGTTGAGAGGATAGACTGAAATTAAACCAACTCACACCAATACCCCAAAAAACAAAATTGTTATACCACTATGCAACTTCCAGAACACCTTACTTTGAATACTACACGGAATTATATATATATATATATATATATATAATATATAAATATATACAAAATATATACACATATAAATAAGGAAGAAAGATCAGGACTATGGAGCAGTCTCAGGGAGATTAATCAGCTAGTTTTAACTTCTGGAAAAGAAATGACAATATACATATTTAAGTCTATAAAATCACAAACAAGATGGCAAGCAATTGCACAATATTATTCATAGGAGAAATCAGAAGGTATCAAACGAAAGTGATCAAGCAGAAGCTATGAGACCTACTTTCACACGTCATGTACAGGTAAATACTGGAACTCCTGACACAGGGTGCTGCAATTCTCCCTGCAAAAGCATTGAAGAACGAGGCCGCTTTGTGGGTGAGACCTTGTTCAGAGATGCACACAGGGCCTCTGGCTCAGGAAGCAGTGAGCCCACTAGTAACTGGGACCTTGTGCTGCACACTGACCAGGGTCAGGGCTGGGGACACTTTTGGTCTGCCACAGAGCAGCCTTCCTTCTAGGCACCCACCTGTTTGCAGCCGCGTGTCAGAAGTATTGCTGGCTGTTACTGCTTTGCTAACGCTGAATGGCAAGTGGCAGTAATCGTAAAAATGAGGCCTATTATTAATAGCTCATTCTATTAAGCATCTATTAATGTTTCTAGGAATAAAAAAGAAAAACCACCAAGAAACCATATATGCAGCTAGACCCCAGCTCAACTCTTTTTTTTTTTTTTTTTTTTTTTTTAAAGCAAATGATGCTTTGTTTTCACACTTACTTTAAGGCATCTCCATTTATTTCAGATGTAATTAACAAGCCTTTTAATTTGTACAGAATATCTCAAAAGCTACGGGTTCATAAAATCTATGCTATTAAACTTACAGACAGTAAGAGAAGGATTTCTCTCGATAAATTAAGTAAGCTTGTACAATACAACAATTATAAAACACAGGTGATTTTTAATACTATTAGTAGACAACTAAGAAACAAACAACAATTTGCACAAATCTTTCTAAAAATAATTATTTCAAATTAACTTTCCTTGGAATTAAAGTACCCTACCAAAAATGCACAAGTCACTTTGAAAATGAGAAGTGCATGGGGAAAAGAAACAAAACCCCACCACCATTTAAATAAGACAAACCTCATGATGCCACTAAAGCATTTGTAGCTGTGTGTTACAACGCGACAGAAACTTTCATTTTTCTCTGCAGTATGACTTTATTTTCTACGCCAGTGTCTTTGAAAACATTTCAGTACATGAAAACTGGCAGAAATAAGTTCTGTTAAACACAGAAAAGAAATTCAAAGCATCATTTTTCTTAGAAAAATGTTGTGACAAGATTTCCCCCAAACTAATCTACTTCCTTAGGAATTGTTCTGTTTTCTGTTACAAAACAGCTCAAATGTATTTTTATAATTATCTACATGCCATGAAATACAATGTATAAATGAAATCTGCATATTTTCACGTGTCCAGCAATTATGTTCATTTTGCGAAGTGAAAAATACGGCTTTATGGCACTAACAGCTGGGTTACACAGAACTGCCATTCCTGTCTTTTCTACTGACCATGGCCACACTACTACTTCATGCCAAAAGACTTTGTGAATTTGCCTTCGCTAGTGATGACATTTAGTCTTAACCACGATTCTGATTCATAACTCAAACAATGAATGTTGAGCTAGTTCTTCCAATGACTCTAGCTAGAACAATTTCTATATTATAAACTGCTGGTTGGTTTTTTCATTTTTTTGGTAAAACTTTGCTTCCAGTGAAGTTGAGCACTTTGAGCCACGCAGTTCAAAGCAAATAAAAAGATCTGAAATCTTTTGTTTCACTTTTTTGAAAATATACCGGGAAGGACATTCCTTAAACGTTTCCCTCAGAGCTACACCTGAAGTCTACACAGGACTTTAAATCACATTCCAAGTTGAAAACATTTTTTCCTCCCTGTAAGATCACAAGTGTAACTAGCTTAGGATGTTACAGTATTAGAAACACTGTGAAAAGTAACACAGAACAAGTTGACACACTTTCAAATGTGATGTTTAAAACAACAAAACTGCTTTTCCAATTTTTAACTCTTGAAAAAATAAACAAAGGTTCTCCTGAAAAGTTTGGGTCAAACTTACTTCCACGTGTACGAAGATGGAAGAATATATAACTGCAGAACGCACGTAGTGCTCATGCTGATGTAATCCTTTTTAAAAAGCCTCCCCATGCATCCTGTCATCTGAGATTCTTACATTCATCATGCTAGCTTTGGCATCTCTGATCTTCAAATAACCAAAGTTAAAACCCAATGTTTTTATAGTATAAAGTTACAAATACTTGAAATTAAGTGACAAAAAACACCCATTTCACTGAGATCTTAACTGTTTTATTCACAAAATAAACAACTTCATCTTCCCAGAGGATGAATTTAACAGAAAGACTCAAAGCATCAGTTATAAAAAAAGCAGTACTGAAAATTTGAAAAAGTCTGATAAAATTTACAAATGCAAACTACCACTTTGTACAAAATCTTTTTTAAAGGAAGTTTAGTCATATTTTCTTAAAATACATTTTTAACAGCTCAGAAATGCCCATTTATTTCAAACTGTTTAAGTACTATTTTCGTCTGTGCGGGGAATTCTCCCTTTGTCTATCGTCATGTTTTCTTGGTTCTCTGTACTGGTCAGAGTAATGGTTGTGTTTCTCTCTGAGTCTCTCTGAGCCATTTCTGTATCGGTGGTCTTCTTCCTCCTCCCTTGGGCTTGACTTGTTATAGGATCTCTCTCCAGACTTGGATCTTTCTCTTTTTCTACTCCGATGTCCATTATCTCTGCTCCCGTGTCTATAACTTTCATCATCAGAAAAAGAAGCTCTTCTTTCTGCTTTCTTCAGTTTTGAATTGCTGTGCTTATTTTCTAGATCCTTACTTCTCTCGTGGTTCCTATCCCTTCCACTGTGGTAACTGTCTCTTCCATTAGACTCATCCCTGTGATAGTACTTTGATACGTCATCTCTCCTGTGTGCATCATAATTGTCTCTGCCATTAGACCCATCTCTGTGATGGTGTTTTGATACGTCATCCCTCCTATGTGCTTCTCTCAGATTTCGGTGGTTTCTTTCTGACTTGCTCTCACTATCACTTCTGTCCTCTTGCCGTCTCCTTCCCATTTTCTTTTCAAGTGATTTCCTTTTCCTTTCTTGTTTTTTCCGGGAAGCTTTATCAGATTCTCTATTTTTCTTTTGTGTTCTCCTTCTTTTAGCTTTGGAAGCATCTGAAATCATAACAAATTATGGGAATAAGGTTCTATTTTAATCAACTATTTGATTTATTACACTACACAGATTACAAAGAAATACTTTTGCGGAAAAAAACTCCAACTTTTGTTGTTACGTATCTTGCTGCAGGTTACAAAAACATGAGCTTTGCTTGTATCCCTCCGCTCAGCCAAGGATTTCATGCAATGGGACAAAATTCACCCATTCTTTTAACTAAACAGGTTGACTATTTTTAAATGTCTGGCTGTATTACAGGCCTCATATTTTAAAATGAAGAGAAATTCTCCCTTGAAGTGAGAGCTGAATAACAAGCCCAGAGCTTGTTATTAAAGCTTCAGCATTTCTCAGCAGCTCCTCTCTCACTAACCCCTGAACCTCACGTGCTCAACAAGCAAGGTTACATCACATCCAAAACAGTAAGAACAAGAAAGTATGATAGCAGGGAACAGTCTTCCACATTTCATCCTATTTGCCATGATTACACAGATATCAAGAACATGACATATCATTCCACCTCAGCTCTAACAAACACCAAAACCAAACTTCTTCCTCACCTTACAGAACATACCAACAAACCTGCACTTAAAAGCAAAATGTTACTAAGCAGTCACAAAAATGGAGTAAGTCATACCAAAAGAGGAACTTGCTAAACAAGAATCTGACACAACATGCTGATTGCAAAGTTTTTAAGTCATGAAAGACATGCCTTCATATTTTAAGTGCTACGTACTGACAAAACTCCAACAATCAAGCTTCCCCCCTCCTCCACTCATCTCTAGCTGAGACACCTGCAGGGCTTTTATCCTTTACCTATCTGGAAGTGATGCCTGAATTGAGCCTCTATGCATCATCACCTTTTTATTGACTTGATACAGAAGGACCAGGCTCAGGCTGTAAAGCCATACATCAAAATTTCCTTCTGAAAGGTCACCTTTTCCAGACCATCCATTATCTTCAAATTGTTTACTTGACCAATTACTTTCTGGAAAAGCTCAGTCAATGAGTTTAAAAACAGCAGATTGGGAAAAAAAGTCTTAACACTATCCTGAGAAGGAGGATGAAATAGATTCAGAAACTTTGTGGTATTGCAGCAACATAACAATGACTCTGGCTTGTTTTCAGGAAGGATAGTGCCATCTTGTCAACAACTTAAGATCAGCTTCAAAACCCTAAGAAGAAAGGCCACAGACTACTGAGACTAGGAACCACAGGAAATAACATTACATTAATACCTACAGAGCTTTAAAAAGTCCCCAGTTTAAACTGGGTCTACATAACTTACTTCAAGTGAAAAGTGAAATCATTACGAATGCTAAAGAACACTGTAAAGTTAACAAGAAGTTTAAGAAGAGGATGTTTTGATAAAAGCCCTAACAGTCCTTAAAAATAAATATACAGACATTTTAGTTATGCCACAGTTACTGAATGAAAGCAAAGCAAAGGGAGTATAGCTGCTTTAAACCAGTAAAGAAGCAAAAATATTTGCTTTTAATTAGCAGAAGATATTTTCTTGTCTAATAAAACTTGGCTTTTGAAAAGACTGTATAACTACCTCAGAAACAGTCTAGATACGAACTAACTTCTGTATTTCTGAACGCACAGCAGTACTTATCTCAGAGGAACACTTTACTCTTCCTGTTTGCTCGTTATTAACAATCTGCAGATTTCACTCAACAGATGTGACCAAGGATTAGAAGCAAATAGTAAACACTAAGTTGCTGTCATTTACAGTAAGCAACGGTTATAATATGAGCTACAGTATCACATCATTTAACTGTTTCTAATCACCTTCTGAAAAATACTGTAGCCATAAATTGATTCAATAGTACAACAAATATCTGAGTTGTACAGCAGCTGGCTAATCTGGCTGAACTAAGGCTTACTGGCACCCTGATAACATGCGATGATGGATCACTCTGGTTACATTTTAGAACAGTAAGCTTTTTTTCCCAACTCTACCAAGTTAAAGAAGTCTTCTCTCTGCAGCTTTTTAAAATCAAGCTATAACTAGCAAAAGATATTCATTTTGTAGCAAGCCTGACCCATGTTTACAAGAATATAGTTATATCAAATTAGTACCCCACACACAATATTTAAGTACACAAAAATCAGAGAAAAAGTGAAACCGGGCTACTAAGATATAAAACTGCAAGTTTTAATGACTGTGTTCCTTAATAAAGGAAGGACAAACAGTAGAAAGAGAAGGTCCTAAGACTACAAAAATCAAGTGCTCATACTATCAGACTGCAGACTCAGTTGGTTTGTCACTAAGGACTTACCTCTCTGGTTCCTATCAAGCAGCTCAGCAGAGCTGCAGCTGTCTATGCAGGAACCATCTGGCTCTTTGCTGAACTAACGCCTTCTCTGACCCTATTTGACTGTGCCCTGCTCTAGTGCTTTGTTGTCATTAATGTGATAGCTTTACGATGAAATGCAAATCAGATTTTGTAGAGGAACATTGCAAGAGGACAGAAATGCATTTCCAGACATGAGCAGTTAACACTGCTTTTATTTTATTAATCTACATTTTCATTTCTGAGGCACATAATAAATCAAATTAATTTTGAATCAGCAAGCCTCTGAACTACAGAAAGTCATGCTGTGTTATCATCTGCTCATGTTATATAAGAGACTGTACACAGTAATTCATACTAGCAAGTACTTTACAGATCAAGAAGTGTTTATGACACTTCATGTCAAAGAGAAGGCTCTACAACAACAGGATGGTATAGGATGCTAAATACTGATTATAACACAAAACTACAAAATACTAAGTTGTCAGTAAAAGCAGATTCATCCTTGAAGATCTCCCTCAAGACAAGAATCCTTACTATATGAACTCACAATATCTTCCAGAGGAAGAAGCATTAGAAATGGAGAATAAGAAGTAGAATAAAATAAAACTAATTGCTAGAACTGATCAGTGTTGAGTCCTATCCACAAAGGGGGTACGTATTTACAGAAGAGGACACCAGAGGCACCAAGCTCACTCAACCAAGCAGTGGAAAAACAATCAGATGTTAGTCCCCAGAGTTCCTCATTAAGGATCCCATTGAAATATTAATTCTATCCCCCCCGTTCTCCACTAGACTTAAAAGATAGCTCTGTGCAACAGGTAGCAACTGTGTAAGAAAGTATTCTATAAAACGAAGTTCCTCAAATATTTAAATCTCTAAAAATGGAACTCGTTTTTTCTATTTTCTGAAATAAGTTTATATGGGCAAAAAGCAGTATTTTAAAAACAATTAAAAATATATATATATTTATAAACCACAGCAGCACTGTTTAGAGCTAGTTTTTTCCTCAAAACAAGTAGATGTAGCAAGAACAGTAAACAGAAGTATAGAAGTAAATAACAGGTAAATGAATAGTTATAGCTAGTACTTAAATACCTGAGTCACTGCTGTCGCTACTGCTAGATGAGGAGTCACTGCTGCTGGATGACTCTGAGCTACTGCTACTGCTGTCAGAATCAGAATCTGAAGAAGAGTCAGTTTCCGAAGATGAAGAGGAATCTGATGACTCAACATCTTGTTTCTGAGTCATTATCATCTTTGGTGCATTTTTCAGATGCTCCCGTAATTCATCTCTAAACAACAACAAGAACACCACATTAAAGAAGAAACTTCCCCCCCACACCTCCTAAACTGAAAGGCAGGGAAGAAAAGCAAATATTAAATAAAAAAAAACAATAATGTTCCTCACGTTAGTCCTCCAAGGCCAATTGAAGTGAAGAAATTGATGGCAAAGCGAGTGTTTCTTGGGTTATCCCGAGGCAGTAATCCCTCAAAGAAAGGCTGCAATGTTCTGTTGAAAACAAACATCTAAATTAATCAGTATGCCAGTTTAGCACTTATTCTCACTGACATTAACAGACTTAGAAAGCAACTATATTACATAGCACAGCAAAAGTTCTCTTCATGCATTTTTCAGCACTTTCCTTGTTTATATCTGTGATGTATATTAACAAAATACTTCAGTGAGTCTAATAATGCGTTGTCATAACCTGACAGTATGAAAAGCCTGATTTTATGAAGCCCTCAATAGACTTGTGAAAACACAGTAGCTAGAGATAGCAAAGGATGTTACCTGATGACCATGAAGGACAAAGATCTAGATAACTACGATGAAATTCCATCAAACAGGGCCTTAAGATGGTTTAAATTCAAGTTTACCTGAGCTAAAGCACCTACTAAGTTTGTTTAACAGACAGAAGTTACCCCAACTAATGGGAAGTAGCTCTAGTGAGCGAGATGAACGTTGCCAGAACACAATGTGTTAAAAAAAAAACAAAAATTGATTCTGTACTCAAGGACAAGCAACTAACCCTAGAAAAACTACAATCAGGTCCTTTTTTCCTACATTTTGTCAGAACAAGCAGCCACAGCAAGTTTCATTACTGCTGACAAAAAACTGAAACAAATAGACTTGCAGAAGTTGAACTGTATTTGGAAAAAAAATATAGCTTTCAAATATCCATGCACATACTTGAACTCATCAATGGTAGCATTCAATTTAATGGGATTCTTTGAGTCTCTAATGAGTAAAGTTACACGTGAACTCATTCTCGAATCTTGCAGCTATAAAACTGCAGACGTGGTTGAATTTAAAAACAGAGTTTTTATCTGTGCTCTTTCTGATGAATGAATTCAATTTACTATTTTTAAAACAAAACTTCAACTTACTCGTCCTTTAATCTCGCGTTCAGATTTGGAAGTCCCATATATTCACTAAGTTCCTGAAAGAATATTTTGACAAAAATCCTACTGGAGGATGTGGTTGTTTCTTCACTCAGTATTATACACTCCAGAACCTGAAAATGTTTAGGAAAAAAAACAAACACTAAGTTGGAACACACTTTCTTTCATTTCTCTTAAAACTCTTTGGCCTCCTGATAAAACCAGTAAAGACTGTTTATTTATTTTTGTTCACCAACATACACTAATTCCTGGTCAAGATCTTTTCTTCCTTGAAAACTCTGCTCTAACACCTGCAAGAAATTTCTGATCACTTTTAAACTAGCAACTGTTCCAAGATTTATTCTGTCCAAGAGAAGTCCATGGAAGAAAAACAGGTGTGAGAACTCCTGGGAAGTTAAAGATTTGAAATGGATGTTCTGAAGAGGCGAGATATTTGGACTAACTTATGTGTGCCTAAAGAATGCCAATTAGATTACATTACGTATCAAGAATAAAAGTATATGAAAGGACAAGTTGCATTGTAATTATTTCTACGTTTTTAAAGTTTCGTTTTTATCGATCAGAATGCAAGGCTACCTTTATTCTTTCAGCACTTAAATCACAAAATGGCAGCATGTTTAAAATTTCATATATAAAGCTTGTAATTTTTCTATATAAAGTTAATTCTAGAAGATTTCTTTAGACTTACTTTTTGAGAGACAGTTAATTACACTGCTGATTAGCTAAAAAAGAGTACATTTTAATCAACCAATTCCAGCTGAGCTCTGCAAAATAACAGCTCAGAACCACTAATGAAGAACTGTGGGAGACAGAAACAGGTTAGGATGTTCAATGGTGTATCTCAGAATACATTTAAAAGAATTCTGTTTGCTACAAGTGCCAATAGTTCCAAAACGCAGAATGAATACTAAAACCAACTTATTACTTATTTCTGAATTGCTATAGATTAATAATTAAATAAAAAGGCTATGGCAATAGCCAGTTCTACTCACACTCCAGGGAATTGAATCAGTGTACAGTAGATGAGCAAACATCTTGGCAACATTCCTCAATTTGTTTGTTTCCAAACGATGAATGGTATCATATTGTTCCTTGAAAATAGCTTCGAAGGATTCCATATATTCTTTTTTCAACATGCAGAAACGCTGCAAGAGTATTTTACTATTTAAACAACCAGATTAAGCAAAATATTAAACATGCAAATAACATATGCATAAATGACTTATGCAATGTAAATGTAATGCTGCTAATATTTATCACAAGACCTTCTGTTAAACTAATTCTTAGAGAAAATATCTTCAAACAGATACATTTGATCGCTTTCAGCAGTTTGTCAGAGCACAAAACTCATCTGCATTGCAAAGTAGTAATTATCAATTTTGACCTACAGCAAATGATTCAGCAATTTATTTTACTTCCATACATCCAGTATTGTCACTGGATGTAACCCCTCAAATACAACTTTTTTTCATGACATCACTGAATGGGTGTTTCAGACTAGAGAGGCAGCAGGGAACAGAGCTCGAGGCAAGACACTTCGGACATAAACACTGCAATGAACATAGAAATTAGCAGTTATGTTCTACAGCTTTTTAACATGCACGTTCAAATGGTTAGTGCTTCATAACACAATGTCAGCAGAAATATTTCCTCAAATACTGAATAAAAAAATACAAGTCGATGTAGACACTTCCTTTCACCAGAACTGCTTACTCTCTTAAGACAGCTATTTGACTTAACTAGTCAGCTCTGTCAATGTAAGAGATAGGAAAAATTTAAATAAGAACTAACTGTGACTAAATTTGTACTTACTTAGACAAAAAAAAACAACAAAAACACAAGATGCTAGCTGTTTACTGAAAAACAACAAAATAAGGAAAAACAGGACAGCAATTATTGTTTTGCCTTACAAATAAAATCTACCAAGCAGCTAGAAGAAGAGTCTCAAAAAATCAATTGTTAGCACTGAGAAAAGGATTTATCCAGTAACTCACAATACTTTTAACTTCTTTTAGTATCAATGCCTTGGCCCCTGATTTACTTTTCTACTGTAATGGAACAAAGGGAGGCCAAAAAGCAATAAAGAAGGAGAAAATGAGTTCTCATTCCGCATTCACTGTGCTTGTTACAATCCAAATGCTAATTCAAACAATTAACATAATCATTTTCAGTATAATAAAGACTATTAGTTTTACTTACCTATTAAAATTGGTTTGACACAGTAAACAGACTAAACCAAAAGAAATTATCTACCATAAAGTGTAAAATCTGAAATTAGAACTCACCCCTGCCAGTAACCCAAAGAACTTCTCATATGTTCTTTGCTGAGCGCAGCAGTCAAGTATCATGTTGCAGAGTTCTTTCTGATTTAAGATAAAACAACATTTTCTCTAGGTAAATTTGCTGTAGCAGTACAAACATCATTATTAAGTATCAAAATGTTGAAGAAACACTGACATGGATGCCAGCTTCAAAACAAGACTATTTATATAACTTCACTGGTAACAGCAGTAGCTTTCCAAATTTCTTTTGTTTCTGGAGATATCACAGGATCTATATTTGAACTTTTGGCATTTGTATTTTCTCTTACGCTTAAGCTAAGGTTTTGAACCAGCTCACAATCGAATAACAGTCAAAACTACTTTGCTACCTGACTTTACCACAGAGCAGAAAACAGCAATGATCCCTGCATTTATAGAAAACATGGACAAAGGAATCCATATTTAATTATATCACAGGAGACTGCAGGACAAGTAGTACCTTAGCAAATGTTCGTTATCTTTATGACCAAACGCTAGACTTGAAAACTAGACAGATGCATGCATAGCCCTACCCTTATAAGTAGGAACGGATAACTCATGAATGAAACTTGTATACATCTTTATACAAATCCTAAAATAATTATTTCAATTTTAGACTATAACATTTTTCTTTGTAATAGGTATAATTTTACAGGTTTTTTTAGTCACCAAATAACCATCTAGTAGTTCAAGCTCAAGACACGTTTTTAAATCCTGCTGCTAAGAATGAAGCAAACAAAAAAAGCAGTGGTTTTTTTTTTTTTTTGAAGGAGTAAGAGGAGCATAAAATAAATGCAAAAAAGCATCAGCCAAGCTAGAGCTCTTTTACCATTCTGAAATCTTATTTTTAAATAAGCTTTGGGCTATTTCAAGAGCAACAAAAATAATTCAGAAAGACTAACTTTAGCCTTAGCAAACTCATCTACTTAGACTTCCTGTGTAACTAAGGAAGCTGCTTTAGGCTCCTGTTTGGAATCACCCTCTAGAAGAGCATCTTCTCTTCTTGGCTAGGAAGGACCGAAGAAAGTAGAGGCAGATGAGCTTCCCAAAGCTTTTACATGCGCGCACCAAAGACAGTCTGCCTTCCATCTCACTCCTGTCCAAATGCATGTGGACATAGATAAGCATCAGCTATGGCAGTCCCACAGAAGTTACTAGCTGCCAACCACCCAAAACAACCAGTTCCCTCCCACTCCAGAAAAGGCAGCCTTTATGGAAGAAAAGATATCTGTCCTCCTTTCTGCTTATTTCCCAGTACAAGCACCCCAAGATAATTATTGTATCACCCTCTGGCAGCTACATCTATCTGTATACATAAACCTTGTTTTCATCACTATATGAACTGAGCATACTGTGACATGGTTTAGGGTACAGTCATTAATACAACCGAAATATTAATATTCTTATATGAATTAGAAGCCATTAAACACTGGGCCACAGTTTTCCCCCAATAACATTATATTTTTCCATATTACCCACTTTATACCAGAAATCAATTTGACGTTCCCAAATAGGTTTCAGGGTATCAATCATGCATCTTTCATGATTGATTAAAAGTAAACTTTAACACTTGCATAAGAAAGTTGGATAACAGAGGAAAAAATGAAATGAACTTTTGACTGAGCCGTTGTGATTTTGAACATTTTAATCTCTTTACATCTCTGACCAGTTTAGTGTACCAGCTACCGGACTAAATACTCTCCTACTTATGCATTCTTCCACCAAGCTTGTGTTGTGAAAAGAAACATTTTGCCCATCACACACTGTACTCAGAACAAACAGAAAGCCAACCATGTTTAACAAGAAGAAAAAATCCCTTCCAAATAGCAAGGCAGCAATGTATCAAACAGAAACCTAAGTTTACGTTTAAAGGCATTCTTTTCAACACTGCCACATTGGGTTAGCTTGATACATTAAAATGCATATTAACTTTTTATATTATCCTGTTTTACAGTAATGCTTCAGTTAATCAGTTTTTAAACAATAAAAAGGGGTAAAGTGCTGATGCCATTGCTAATAAAGTCAGCAAGATTTGAAAAACAAATTACTTCTTTTCCTCATCTTAAATGCAATTACAACATTGGTATCCCCTGTGGTTTACAGTAATTAAATATTTTAACATTTTAATTAAATATTACGATGATTTCTAGGAGGGTATCTTGAATAACCACACGCATGAAAATAGCTTTGCCCGCAGACATTCTTGCCAGTGTTATCAAAACAATTCAAGGTTAGGTCTAGAGTAACTGTCTTTCAGATTAAAAATTAACAAACTTGAAAATGATTTAATTATTTTTTGAGAGATGTGACAAGTTCACATAGCAATTCTAGCTTCAATTATGGCTTTAAAAGGTTAGTTAACTCATTTCTTTGCTTCCAATGATAACACTTCTGAAGATGATTACGGTAAGGAAAGCCTGGGGGTTTTACTTCAGCATTTGCTTTAAAGAATGTAATGAACGCTTCCCAGTTTTAAAGACAGTTTGTATATTGTGCTGTTCAAAGCCTTTCATACAATGCCAAACAAGCAACCATCCAGCTTCACTCAGAAAGTAAGCATAGCTATCTTGTCATGGAGTAAATAAATACTTCAAAAATATCTGATGGCCAACACAGTTTAAGTGAATGATCTTCTGTTGTGAAGATCTTTAACTCAATGCTGTATTATGGAAAAATGGCATTTCCCAAAACTGCTGAGATGGAAAATACAGAGAAAGATTTCTCTAAATACACCTCACTTCTCCAAGTTCCCCCGTAACGATTCCTGTTCAAACAGGGTAATGGGTTGGATGGACTTCGGTGCAACCTTGCAGGGAAATTACCTTCTTTTTTAAACCAGCATTACTGTTATAAAGAACAAGCATACCTTAGCTACACTACATTAAACCAGCTTCACACATAAGGGCTACATTAGCTTCAGAAAGAAAAGTTTAAATAACTTAGTTTTCTCACTTCTTTTTGATTCTGTTTCTTCTTACACTATGTGTTTTTCCTTTTTCATTCATTTTTCCCTACTTTTTGCTATGATTTCTTTCTTGAAGAGTGGCATTCAGCCACTACTCCAATTTCTGAGCTGACCCACATGCATCCTCCAAGGATCTTGCCTGGATCAAGCCAGGATCAAGCTCTGCCTTCCATACCTGGAATTGAAGGCATTTCCCCTCCCCTCCCCTCCCTTGCCAGCCATGCAGTTCTGTTCCTCCATTGCACATACAGGCTATATACAATCTGAAGCAACCATCAGACATCCCTTATCCATAGGCTATCGGTGCTTCTTAAAACATACAAGTTCCTGTGCTAGTACATGTGTTCCTATGATCACACAATGAACTGAAGGAACTGATATACTGGAAAGAAATCTAGAAAGAGATATAGGTTGGTTTGCACCACTGTGAAATTACAACTACCTGAAATTAGCGCCTTGTATTTTATACGTTGTTGCAGTGCTTTCACAGATGCTGTTCCTTATTCTATTTTATTTCAGCTGAAGTTTGTTTTACTACCTTTAAGCTTTCCCTGCCATTGCATATTTTAGCGCAAGTAACACATGTGCCTTTTTTTTCCAGCATCTCTCTCTTCCTTGCCTCAGTTCTCAGAATTATGGCACAGAGCCAAGGCTGACCAAGGGATAGAAGGTGCAGCAGTAGCAGGTGGCCTGGCAAACTGCATGTAATGCTTTCAGCAGCTACCAGGCTGCCTCCGGGTCTGTCCTCTATTGGGTTAGCTTATGGTCTTCCTTCAACTTCTTTTATCCCTTTGCTTATCTTTCTCTTTTTTAAAAAAAGAAAAAACTTATTTCATGTTTAGAACACTGATTAAACGACGATTAAAGTTGAATGTGCTTATCAGAAGTCAATTAGACCTCCGGGACTTCATGTAGGAAGAACAAACTGGATATAAGGATACATATGTATTTAGTTGTGCTGCTCTAAATCTGTTTCCTGTGGCAAGTCTGCAGCACACATGGAAGGCGCTAGTAAAACAATTCATTGAAGCCACACAGCACCTGCTTCCTTTCAGCCTGAAAGGTACATATGCAAAACTTAAAATTAAGTAATGTCACTGAGGTAATATGAGCAATTCCATCTTCTTAGGTTAAATGTATACATAGAGGTTTGAAAGATCAAAGCCTAGACAGAATTCTAGCTAACGCCAGGTACCAATAACACAAAAATATCTTTATTTTGTAGATGTCAATGTATACCAAAACAAATACAGAAAGGGCAATGAGCTTCTCAGCTAGATAATGAAATCGGCTATTTTTACATCATTAGCATTTTTATTAATGTTAAAGATATGCAGTTAATGAAAACTATTTTATACTTATTGGAAACATTTTAGTAAAAATATCACCTACCACAGTTATGAAGTGCCTGCATCCTATTCGCAAAAAACAGAATTTAAGCCAAGGCACTCGAGAGAGTTGAAAAAAAAAAACAACCATCAATCTTAGCATTTTCTCATTGAAAAGATAAACAAGACAAACAATGGCACCTTCTAATAGATGTCGTATTTTAAAAAGTACATTTTAAAATGTAAGTTTCTGGGACTTCATTCCATATATACATGGAATTTAAAATGTCTCTCTTAATCTGTTACTATTTATTTCCAAGAGATATTTTGAATAATGCAGCTACACAATTAGCTATTTTCTCCTGTAAACATTCAGTTCCTCTGTGATCCTGACACCTAAAGAATAATCCCCATTCAGGTCATGAAAGAAATCTCAGGTCAAACAAAGCACCTAGTTCATTCTCTGTTTTCATTTTTAAATATGTAATCTACGTACCAACTGGAAGGAAAAAAAAAAAAAAGATAAACTGGTTCCACAAAGGGTGCTTTCCAAGTTGTATCTCAAGATCCATATTCTGCAGTTATATGTGCATTTCTGATGTAACTTCAGGGATCACACTGATGTCAATGGCACTGTGTGGTGCACACAGTAAAGCCACAGAATAAGACCTCATCTATTACAATTTTATATTCTAAGTATAATACAGGGTTTAGAAGCAGCTTTTTTTGCACTTAGTCTTCTGAGGATCTTATATGTGTAAAAATTGGATCAAAAATACAATGTGATTCGTAAGAACTTTAATTAGTGTAAAATGGTCAGACAGTAACCTAGTATAAACAAGCATTCAGATTAACACTTTCACTTGAAAAAAAATCACAAAATCAAATTTCTAGTGGAAGCATGGACCCATCTCAAACAAACACAAGCCTGCTGGTAATACCGATAGTTCCTTCCCTCCTTAATACCTTTCCAAGTCACCTAAGGAACAGACCTGAAGCTGAGAAACAATCTATGATCTACACACCACCAAATACTCTAGACATCAATTCACAGGGCACGTAAGCTAACGTATGCATCCCATGGACTGAATGAACACGCTGTAAATCAAAGGACTGTTAGAATCCTAGGAATGCTTCTACGGATTGCAAAGAGACAGCCAAACAGTTTAAAAAAAGAAAAAAAAACTATCACTATGCCTTATATTAGTTATTGTCTCTCAGATGAAACTGCAAGCAAGCCCAGTCCTATTTCAACACAAGTCTAAACTAAATTAAAGGCTCACAAAAAAAAAAAAATAGTCCTGCTACAGAAGACAGGGAATGGAATGGAAAGACTTGAGGATGATCATGTATTACAGACAGTAGCAAGGCTGTGAATTCATCATGGTGCAGGTGCCAAACCAACCAGTTGTGATGCCCCATATCTGACAAAAGTAAACCAACGAATCTCTGAAATCATCGACATGATCAGAACAGAGTTCTCAGGTTTAGATCATCCCTCTCCATGCCAGCTTCCTGGACTATGTTTTCACTGAATGTCAAGTCAAAATAAGTACTCCTGTTATCTTCAAAACTAAATTAAGAAATAGCACCAGAGAGACACTCTCAACCCCCCCCGCCCCAAAGTAGGACTGTTTTGAGGAAGTGTGACTCCATCCTGTAAAAATGAAAACGTGTCAAATGCATGCATAATTCTTTCAAGACTGTGCCTAGAAAAACTTTTCTCATTTCAAACAAAGAAATAAACCCTGTGACCCACTATTTGTGTTTGGTATAGCCATACTGAAGGTCAGATATTTTTAATAGAAGACTAACTTAGTTTAGCAAAGTTCTAAGCATTGTTGTATACATATTCAGTTTACGCTGTAATCAATAGGAAGAACCAATGAAAGTCTGTTTTACCTCAATTTTTGAAGAGCAAGAATAATACGTATTTTTTCCCTTGAGAAAGACTGAATAACATAAAGGCAAGAAACATTTATGCTCTCAGCTTGAACGATGCTTCAGTCCTTTTTAACTAAGTGTTCTGCAAGCAGCAAAATCTTCCCCAAAAAACCCACAAGACAAAAGAAGTAAACCCAAAATGCATTCCACACAAACGTTTTACTAAAGAAGGAGCAATTCTCCAGGTAAGTACTTGTCACTCCCGTCTAGATATGAACTACCATGAAGATTCTCAAATCCTTTTCTTTCAACTAAAAGCATCAGAAACTGAAGCATATTCCCCCTCTAGAGCAGAGGTAACAAAGCCTGTTAAGGGAAAGTAAAGTGAAAAGCCTATTTCTGACATTTTCCATTGGGCTTGGTTGGTTTTTTTTTTCCCCCTAACAGTTTTGAAGCCAGAAGAACTGGTAATACCACATTCCTCTACTACAGTTTTAACTTAAATTTTCTTTGGCAATGCATCCGATTCACGCCGCTTTAACACAGATAATAACAGCACTTTAAGAACAGAAGTAGTTCTCTCTGCCAAGATCAAACATATGCCCAAAGCAGAAACTGAAAAGCTTGTTTAGAACAGCTTGTCACAGACTGTAGTACAGACTACAACAAAGCTCTTCAACTTTTGATCTGCATGCTTGCAGATCTTCCATGAAAAGGTATTTTTTTTTGGTTTTTTTTTTGAACTTCAACGACTTTTATTGCTTTTTTTTTTGTTGCTGAGGATTTGACTCACTTTGGTATGTTTGCTCAGCATTAGGTGGTAATATTTAAGTATTCAGACTATCAAATCTAGAATTTAATGCTCAATTATTATTTTTCTGCTTTTCAGGTAAAAAAGATCAAATACCTGAAATTTATGTTCTTAAGGATAAGGTGTAGATGAGTATTTGGAGAAGAGGGAATATGCAGCTGGAGACTAAAAATTAATTATGCAAATTAGATGGGAAATGGATAATGTTTGTGCTCAATTGCACTCTTTATTTCTGAAAAAACATTTCAGTTCATAGCAGAATGAAAACTCTCCTTTTCAAGCCACAGCACAACAACTTCCTAAAGAATAAACAAATAAAGATTGCCAGCATTCCTATCAACACTGATTAGTACATACATTGTAATGCCTGGAAACATTATTAGGTCGTTCCTCAGATGATCTAGTGGAACCTTAACTTCTTCTCCAAGTTAGATCAGTGTGGCAGACCCATGACAGGTATTAAACATACCTACACTTCTGTTGCAAAGTGGTTGATGTGACACAATCTGTAAGTCAACCACTGACAAAAACTCCTAAATTTACATCTGAAGTCAGCCCTGCTCTATCACTTCCAAATCTCTGCACGTAACAATTTGAGACAACTGCCTGCAAGAAAGTAATTAAGACTTTATTAGTCTCAAAACTGTCACTCATGTCTGTCTTCAGGTTCCAAATACTCTTAGTAGCTTCTAGGTCGCATTTGACAATTCACTACTCAGAACTGTGGAATACAGTCTTACTGACAAAATTAAAGAAAGCTGGTTTTTTTGGGGGGGTAAAGTCTTCTGAAAGGAAGAAATTCACATTTAACATAATTAGAAAACATATTTTGCAATGAAAACTTTCAATTTCCCAATTTTTAAAGAATAGAAACCACACTGAATGACATGGGAGTCAACTCTACTACCTCCACCTCATGATAACTGCCACTCGTAGCAGGGCCAACACAGAGAACAAGCTCTACAGGTTCTTCATTAAATCAGAACTGAGGCCAGGATCAAGGTTTTATGGAAAAGCAACCTGCAAACCATGGCATTGTCACCTCTCCTACATGCAAACCAAGTGGCAGTTTCCTTACAAGAACAAACATGAGTTTATCAAACATTTCAGAAATATATCAAAAGCAGTTAAAGCTTGGAATCATAAAGTGTGAAAAAATGTTGGGTAAGATCCAGCATCTTCCTGAAGAACGGGTTCTTGAAGCTTTCAGTTAAAGGAAAACAAAAAGGAGAAAGGAGGGGGCACAGGGAGCTTTATGGCTAAAAAATTCATCTCGTGACTTGTTTCAATTATGAAAGTAGTGAGAATAATTTCAATAAAGTTTTCATTTAAGAAGATATGGGACATAAGATATTTTTTGTTGTTTAGAAATAGACAGTTGAATCAGACAGAAACGCTCTGCCATGCATTTAGCACATGGACAGATCTGAGGTACATAAATACTTTTATAATTTTAGTATCTAAAGCTGATAGTCCTTTCTGCTCTCACACTGATCAGGAAACTGCATTTTTTCTTTTCCTCTACAAAACACTCCTTAGGAGCTGTAGGCCTATACAACGAGTCGAAGTTCTCATACTTTTCGTTAAGGTAAGATGAAAAGTAGTGATGATTATTAGGGAATGAAATCAGCACAGAGAGGATGCCGCACCTAATGAAAAGATGCGGATTTACAGCAGCTGTAGTCAGCCTCGAACTGTAGGAATTGCTGCAGCTGGTACGAATCATAGGTTGATACTAGTTTCTCTCTTTAGATTGATCTGTGTACATACACACAAAACGCCAAAAACAACTCTTCAGCATTTAATTTAAAGGCATTTAATTAATAGTAATTACAACAGAACTCTAGTTACGTGGAACACATAACATTCTCTTTTTTGAATAGGATGGTATGCTAACCACAGCCAATCCACTACACACCACAAATTTTTATAATCAAATACAGAAATTCTTATTAATCTACATGTAGCTCTTTTTCAGAGAGTGTTATAAGTTAATATTGAAATCTGTGATAATTAGAGAAATTTGAACCTTTAAGAAATAGTAAGAATGACAGGAAAGAATATACTGGAACGAAACACTAGGAAAACAAAGTAGTACTGTCCAGAGACTTAACCAGACAGCTGGCAGGATATCATGTTTTGAATCCCCTCATTTGTTCTTTAAAAATGAATCAAAGTCAGTAGAAACATTCCAGAGATTATAGTCTTCCTGGTAAAAAGCTACTGTACTCAAGTCAACGCTGTATTTTGATTGATTCCTGGTAGTTCTGTATACAGTTAAGAAATGATGGATAAATTAAATTTTCTAACAGTCTTTAAGTCTCAAAATTAGACCTGGAAGTTGCACTGACAGCTTTCCTACAAAATTAAGAACGTATGACAACTTTTGTTTTTGGAAAGCAACAGAAAAAACACATTTACCCATTTCTTTTGCATACAGTAATATTCTTATATTTTTAAACTTGTGATTGATAGGTGAAATATGACATTTCTCAAAGCTCACACTTCTATTTCTATAAAGCACTTCACAGGATTAAGTAATATAAAAAGATTAACATTTGGTAAAAGCACCCCATAAAATATATGGAAAGTAACACATTAAATCCATCCATGTTTCTGTTGGTTTTCATTTACAAGGAAGGCATTCACAAAAAGCAAAAGAAAATATCCTAATGCCCAATACTAAGTTAAATCTCAAAAAATACCTAGTTTTCCTGAAGTGCTGTGGTGGAAAAGTCTACTGCTTTACACACTTCAGATTCTGGCTAATGTAGATTTTTCTTTTAGATATGTATTTTTTTCCTTGCAGTTCTTGACTACAGAATAGATGATAGCTGAGAGACACAGCAATGGGATTAAACACCAGCAGCTGAGGAACAGTCAGCAGACCAACTGCTAAAGCAGTGGTACCCAAGTTACACCAGCGCTGTATAACAGAGCTTGTGCATTCTTGATTGTTCTCTATTCTTTATAGCTGAATTGATTTTCTACAACTCAGCATTTTTTCCACTATGTAGACTTCGCCAGGTAATGGCTCCACTTGAAGCCATACTCCTATGCATGCTTAGTATTGCATTTAGATAGCATTGAATCAATTTCATACAGGGAAGTAAAGAATGAGATAAGACAAAAACATAGCAGTCACCTGAACTCTTAAATTACTTTCACGTGAACTGCTTACTGGCTACAGAACAATTTACTTGAAAACACACCTGTCTGACAAACTCCACAATTGTAACTAAGCATCCATATACAAACTGCTTTGAATCAATACACAGTATTATTGAAAAGAACAAACAAACAAAAAACCCCAAACTGAAAGCAACGACACAACTCATTCTTTTAACACCAACCTATATTTCAAGTCCCACTGACAAATTCTGCGGCTGCCTGAAAATACCTCTAACTCCATTCTCTTTCAGAGTTGGAATTCTGAAAACATTTTGCAAGTTACTGTACTTTAGTTATAGGATAACCGTTCCAATAGTCCAACCAACAAATCTTTTCGGACTTTAAACAAACATTTAAACCGCCTGTCAGCAAGGAGCAATTGCACAAGACAAATGTGTTAAGAAACAAGTCAGCCTACACGCTAAAGGTTTAAAGATGCATTTTGAGGAAAAACAGGTGGAAGGAGATGCTGTCATTTATTTATTTGCTAACAAACTAGGTCCCAGGACAAGTAAGGATTCTAAATACTACAGAACTACATCATAATCATGTTGATAACAACAACAAAAAATAAGCTTACTGTTTGGCTTTCAGGAAAATCCATCTTCAGCAACTTGTGAGCACATTCTTCAAAGTCTAAGCTGCAATAAGAAAAAAAGAGAAAACTTTCTTACCTGTGCAATATACTGCTATGCTAAAGCATCTGAAAACGACTGACTTTCATTCACTTGCAAATTCTGATTACAGCAATCTTCATAGAAAAGTCCCAGTGCACTAACTTCATAAATATTCTAGAACAAACATTTTTTTCTTGGAATGATGATTTAGAAACCCATTGTTAAAATAACTGTCAGCTTCCTACTTTATAAATCAGGCTCCATATTGCATTTTTTTTAAACTGTATGCTAAAATGGGATTTAAAAAGTAAGAGAATTAAAACCTAGTCACATCAAAAGAAATGCAATCGTGTATAAATTATATAATATTTACCTTGACTGAATAGCAAGATAAATTGTACGACGGAAGGAAACCAGGTTAATTTCTGTTTTGTCATGGACAGTAACTTTCTGGCCTGTGAAAGAAAGAGTTTGGAAATAACAAAACATTAAGATATGTTTTATATAATCTATATATCTCTTGGAACATCTCTGTTTTTATTAGGTCTGTAATGCATTTGTGTAAAAATACCTTTTATTTAACACTTCAGCATTATTGTGTTTGTATATTTATTTCTATTCAAATAAAAAATTTAAAATCAGTGTTCATCTTATCTATGACTAACAGGTAAATATTTAGAGATACTGAAAGCCTCCTTTTAAATATCAACACTTAAACCACTTGCTAGTATTAAACACTTAGATCTGGGAATATTTTCAGATTAAAGCCTCCCTTAGCACTGTAATGTTCTTAGTTTAAACTAATAAAATGTGCAACAGAAGTCAAGCTTTCCTTTACTGTTTAACCTACAAAAAAAAAAATCCTAATAACCAAACAAAAACTCTGAAACCATCACCAGTAAGTTGCCAGTCATACACTTACCATCTTCATCCTCCTCTTCATCTTCCTCTTCCTCTTCATCACTACTTCCAGCCTCTTGATCTGGCTCAGATTCACTGTCACCTTCATCGAGAATTTCTGAAAGAGCAGTATGCCAGATTAAAGGAGTATAGACCATCGTAGTTTCATTTACCAAAATAAGAACTGATCTAACATCTAAGAGTTAAAGGATGTCTCAAGTAGAGAAGGTACAACACAACTGACTAAAAACATAGCTGTAGGAACAATACTGAGGAAAGGGACAGGAATATGTTGGAGAGGTCTATGATGAACTGGAAAGGCAGTTATTTGGGACACAAACGCCACCCGCCATTAAACAATAAAACTGGTAACAATAGCTGGGTAACTAAATAACATGTAAAATACCCAAAGTACATAACCACATTTTATATATAGTTTCCACATATAATGGGTAACATAATACAGCTATTATGTATAAAAAATATGTACACACACTCACCTTTCTTGAGCGCTTTGTATTTCTCCTCATTTTCCATAAAGTTGGGATCCATCTTGAAAACATCTTTAAAATAAAAAAGAATCTTTAAAATATAAAATGAAAATAAGACTGTATACTGAATCTTCAGTTTGTGAAATACAATTGTGGAAAATATTCCTATTTCTAACTTACTAAGAACATCCTCTGGGTTGTATTCATCTTCTAAAGGCAACATGTGAGTAAACTGATCTTCCTCTTCCACTAGATCTAACCCCTCCGGAATGATTGGATGATCCTTGAAGCCATCCTTCCGTACAGCAAACATGACTTCTATCATGTACTGAACACGCATGTCAATTTTAGACTCATGGAGAATGTGTCGAAGACGGTCAAAGATTGCTTTGGAAAAAGAAAAATATTTAATACGGAAAACGACTAATATAAATACAGACAAGAAAAGGCGAATGCGTTGGCTCATTACACTTACCATTAATACCTCTAGGAGAAACTTCCGTTAACTTGAGCCCGCTCTCCTTAAGAAATCCAATTGCTACTTCAATACTGTCATCAGTAGGCCTTTCAAGAAGCAAGGTGAGCATTTCCAAACACAAAACCTCATGAGCCTTTAGAAAGAATATCAGTAAAGAACTAGACTTTACAATAATTCCTTGAGGATGTCACATTACTTGTTTAATCACAGAAAGAAGGCAACACAGGGGACAAAGCTAATTAAGAGGTAGTCAACATTTCACATACATTTTAGCTATTTATATTATATCATCTTCATAGACAACATGACTATACCGTTGAAATGGGGCTACACTCTCATGAACAAGCAATTATAAACATTTCACCATTAGCAAAAAAACATAATACATTTACAGGGATCAAACAAAGTAACACTTAGCTTACTAAAACCAGCCGGATTTAACACACTAGTTTTAGTAGTGCATGGTGTCTCTAATCAATTCAGGTCACTTCCAGCATTATGTATACAAGCAAACAGCATATATTGGACCAACTTCTTTAACAAAATAAAGTACGTTCCCAAGGTCTTTCAAAATACGTACAAGAAGTAATGTTTCAAACTGGGGTATCTTATACACCCGGGATAGAAGTCCTGGCACTTCTAACACAGAAGATGTTGGTATAGGGAAAGATAGAAATTTGATTCAAATGCAACTGAGTCCAATTCTGCCTACAAAGATGATTAAGTCTGTATGAGATCAGAGTGCTGCAAGAAAACTCCATTTAGTATCTGTGGAAATTCGCTTGATTTCTATCAGAAGTTATTAGACTATCCCAAACATACATATGACGTTTTGGGAAGCTCTGAGATGTTAAGTGCAGCAGCAAGAGATGATAACTTCACAACCACATTACCAGACAAAAATCGCTATTCTAAAAAGGTCCCAACAACTTACAGCAAGCACTAACAGGAAATCTGGACTCAGTTTTCCCATATATTTTAAAAAAGGGGAAGTACATTCCCTTGAGCTAAAATAAATAGAAAGCCATAGAAAGCATGAGTCAGGTAAAAACATAAAGTAACATACCACATTCTGATTCATCAAATGCGCAACAAACTTTGAAGAGGTTAGACAGAGTTGCTGCAAAATAAACAAACAACTGGAAACTGTAACATCTTACATGGAAGAAAAACTTGTAACTGAGACATTTGATACTAAAGATTTGTGCTTATCAGTCAAATTAAGTCACGAAAATAACTATTTTGATATATTGGTCATTATTCTACCATTAGGACTGCATACTTTCAAGTAAAAAAATAAAAAGAACATCACAGTTCCAACCTGAAATCAGTTGCGAAGCTTTCACAATACTCAAACATTACTTTATTTAATGTACTCATGTCAGGTCAAGCACTACGATATGTTACAATGCACAGGTCTTGGCTGTGTACCTTAGAAATACCTAAATTAAATATACTCAGCACAAGGTTAACACAGCAGAATTGCAAGTTTTAGCACGTTGTTCCTTCACGTTTTTTTACATACCTTATCATTTCTACGATATCCTTTGCGAAAATTTAGTATCAACCTCTTGAGAATCAATTCACCAATATTTGGAAACTTTGAATTGATAATTGCCACAAGAGCCGCATAAACATGGGTAAAAATTGGAGAGGCACCCTGAGCTTGCAAAATGGATCTAGACAGCAATCCCCTGCAAATATACACAAGTTTAAGAAGAAGATTTTTCTTACAATAAAACACTTGATGTTTTCATCCAGTGTGCATCACAAAATAGGACTGCATTGTTAGAATAGTTAGAAAGATGCTGTATGGTCATTTTCAAACAGTTGTTCACTGCACAACAAATGGAGTTGTACAGAATGAGCTGCCTAAATGTGCCCAAGTTCAGAAATTCTTAAACAGATGCCTTCTCTTTCATCAAATATTATCTCTATTAGAACTACATTTTAAAGCAATAAGCATTTAAAGACTCTTCATTTCACATCCCGCCATTATCCCATATTTTAAAAAACGCAGAGTATTCTTAGCTTTGAAATTTGTGACTGTTTTTTTCTCCACAGAGTTGAAACAAAATCTTATTTGTGACAGAATAAACACTTGTGCTGCAGTTACTTATGAAAAACACAGAATTATGATCCAGTACAATGAATAACCTGAACAAGCAAAACAAAACTCTAAGAAATAGAAATTCTATTTTCATAAAAGCTCCCTAAACAATAAAAATCTACCTAGGTATGATAAAAGCAGAATAGGCAAAGCAATGCTTTTTTTCAATGCTTCTTTCAGATGAACCTCCATCCTAACTATGGTTTGGAATGCAACTTTTAAAAATAAGACCACTTCTGGGTGCCTAAATGATTAGAAGTAGAGGGTTCATGAGATAATAACGATTACATTAAGAAGGTTCATAAGATGATGGTCATTACATTATCTAAAGAGCTCTCCTGGGTGTGTATCAATAGTGAAATCTGAAAAGTATCTTCTGAAACTTCTTTCAGATGTGCTTTTCTAATGTTTCAGCACATAAGACTTTGACCATCATTGCATTAGATCACTGCAAAAGCTCGAGTGGAAAAAAAAAGCCCTCAAAATGTGACTCTTTGAAGTACTGCTTACTACAGGGTTAATAAACAGAACAGAACTCATTTGATACGAGTGCAGAGGAACAGAATACTTGATTTTAAAACTATTTGCTATATCCAGATGCAAATGAAACTAGTCTAAGTTACGATCACATTTACTTCACAGTCACCATGATTTATAACCGATATAACAGCACAATAACCTTTTCTCCACATTACAACAGCAAAGATGAAGGTGGTAAACAGTCCAGTCAGACAGCTGCACTACAGTGTTTTGCTAAATACTGGCTGAAAATATTTACTTCAGATCAAGTCCAGGAACACAGAAAGAAAGACAGACATCTAAATTGCAAGTCATTCAAGTAAAATGAGTAGACAGAGCTAAAATAAAAAGGAAAGATACTATCTGCTCTACTATCTTATTCTTCAAGTACGTACTTCTTCCTCTACCCCTAGTCCCTTTCCTCAAGCAGGGGGCCCCTCTGCATAGGAAAATATAGCCTAAGTTACATTTTTAAGTCAGACCTAGTAACCATACGCTAGACATACAGTGATGCAAGAATGAACAATATACATATTAACAGAAAAAAAAAAAAAAACAGAGTTGACTTATTTTAACACTTACCTTCCTCGAACAATATTCTCCTGAAGCAGCTCATGAATGATGTTTTCTATATTAGAAACATTTACTTTGTTGACCAGACCATTGATGGACTTCTTCAAGGCTTCCCAACTCATCCTCTGATATGCCAAGCTATTACAAAGGTATCACAAATTAGTAAAGCATAAATTTGCGGCAGCACTGCTACACATATACAAATGTGCAGATATGATGTACTAAATAAAGTAACTAAGAAAATATTCACTGCACAAATGTGAAGACTAGTTCACAATTACACATTTAATGACTATGAACCCACCAAACCAACATGACATACCAAAACGTAATTCCCCACAGACGTGGTATAACCCAGAATGTTTGGTTTTTCAGGGCATTGGTTAAAAAAAAAAAAAAAAAAAAGCCTGTTTATGCTCTGTATTCTACTTTTCCATTAAGAGCAGAACTGGACATGGTCATAATCTGATTTGTTATTTTGGTTGTCATCTGGCTAGTATTTTGTTTTCCCCAGAGACAGGTAGAGAGGGAAGAAGACTTAAGGAAAATGGCTCTCATCTTTTTTCTGATTAAAAAGATACCTCAAAAAGTATCCCATTTATAACAACATCCCTTAAAACCCTTTAGCATTTTGTTTTTCAGGACGAATTCTAACGTTACCTTCAACTCACCTATTTTTATCAGTAATTTGTTCTTGCATCATCCTGAGCTTGGCGGGTGGAATATATGCACCACCTGTGCGAGTAAGGATTGGATCCACTTCTTCTTTCTTCTTCTTTGAAGTGACCTCTTCGTGAGTATTTGAGCCCTGAACTGTTGACCTCTCTGGACTCCTGTGATCAGGCGAAGAGAGTCTTCTCTTCCTCCTTCGATCATAATCTCTTTCCTCCCACTTTTCATAGTATCTGTCTCTCCCTCTTTCCATCCTTCTGAAAAGACAAAAACAAAAAGAAGCTGTTTTCCTCTTTCGTTGTTTAACATGAGTACCTTCAGACTAATTAAAAAACAGGTCTTAGTATTCACCTTCCTTCTGAAGATCTGTCATCACAATATTCCCTTCTTGAATATTCTTGATCATATCTGCTGTCATCAGAGTATCTTCTCCTTCTGGGAGATGGAGACCTGTCACGTTCTACATCCCTATTCACAACCCAAGATACAAAATTCTCAGTAGAAGGATTAGAAAAGCTATGCTATTAATAACTACTTGCAATGGAATCTGTTACATACATGCCAACAATTCCACTTCTGCACTCCACTCTTAATACACGCATCACTCAAATACAAGACGTTCCCTTTATAAATAACATGTTGCCAGCCACCAAAAAATTAAAAAATAAAATCAGTAGAAGCACCTCCTACCATGTAGGAGTAAACGCTAAATGTCAGTAACATCAAATACCAAAGGCAAATGCCACACTTTGCATTTCTTGAAACACATGCATTCATTTCAACTACTTCTGATGGTGGTGCATAAAACAGAAAAGAAGCCATTAAAAATGACTGCCTTTCGTACAAGATGTTTTATTCCTATTAAAATACAAAATTCAGGTGAACTGCTAATGCTTCATCTCCTGCATCAGTTGACTGCTTCAGATGATAATTGTACATCTCTTGCTGGCCTTCATGATCTTGCTATAAAGCATCAGTTGCGTTCCACGAAAGAAGGTGGTATCTAATTTCCATTTTCAAGATCCTTGAGATTTTAGCTGAGAATTTTTAAGCATTTAGTCTTAACGACAAATTTATTTAACTACTGCTTTGTATGCACGCAAATATTTTATTAAACCTGCACTTATCTCTCACAGCTGTTACGGCAGTATATAAAAAGATACAATATTCAGTTTTCATCTTTGTTGTTTAATTTCTCTCCCCCTAGGCGGTATACATATAGAATTACAGGGTATATAAATCAATCATTTCTACCTGTCCTCTGGAGTCAAACTTCTGTGTCGTGAACTGTAATTTTCTTTCCTTTCATGACTGGACCCATGCTTTAATAAAAGAGAAAGAAATTCAACTTCAAAGTTATAAAGATATTAGAAAGAACATATGTATATATTTTGACATAAAAGCGTACGATGGCTTTAGCCCGCTACATATTTATAAGAAGCAATGGTCACCAAATAAAGCTAATAGCAGTCAGGCTCGTAATAAGGAGAGCTACTTCTAAATAACACATACTTTAGCAGCTGCTACAGGATACTCTAGATGGTAAGTTCTTTCCTGATTTTAAGAGGCTGAACACAGATGAAAAATCATATAGGTTACTAAAGGAAATTGCAAATTGGATGAGACAGAGTATTTTCAGGGTTTACTCTGCTTCTAAATACTTCAGAAGGCCATTTGCTATGGATTACTAGCAGAGACTAGGGTAGATCAACCATCAGCCTGCCTTTGTTCCTTTACTGTTTTCTTTATCCATACATCCTTTTACACTTTGTTGCATCACTTACAATATTGTTAACAGACTTGTATTGTTAACCAGTCCTTGTTTGGCAAGTGGCAAAGTGTCTTTTCCCTCTTCTGAAGATTCTCTCTCTTTTTTTTTTCCCCTCATTTTTTAATCATTATTTGTTTTCTCACTGAATCATTCCTAGCCTCATAAATTTTAAAGATATGAATTTAATATACGTAATAACACACGGGAAAATGTGGGTCTCTTTTGGGAACAATCAGTTCTCAGGAGTTCTACTGCACCTGCCTTTGCCCAAGCAGACCAAATGGGACAAGGATTTATAGGAGTAAAACAATGTTACTGATGTGCCAGTCTCCAAGAGTTCTCAGGTCGCCTTGCAAAAGCAGCTATGTTTCCTCAAAAAGTTGTTCCCTTCTTCTTCTTGTGAGCAGGCTTCCTGCAACAGGCTAGAGAGTCCTTCCCAGCCCATTTCCAAAGCTCCCAAACAATGTGCCCTGGCTATCTGGCTCATTCTGACAGGTGAGGGAGCACTACTATAATCACCTGATCAGGAAAACATGAGAACATACCTATCTATCCCGCAAGCATCCCTATCAAAAACTACTTTGGTCAGAAAGGCTGGAACGTAACTAGAAACAAAGAAGCCCAGGCAGAGTTGAACACAAGAACCCCAAGGAAAGACATAATGAGGATTTCACCCAAGTTCACCAAAATTCTAGTAAAAACCAGATGTGGTATTTCTACACCATTACTTTAAAGAAAAAAAAATTAACCCAATTTTTTCTTGTTGGTTGCCAAGAAATCAGCACACCCATCCACTAAGAAACGTACTCCACAGCCTTTAAAGGTGAAGTTTAACTTCCACATTAAGAAACACAGCTACCAAAGTAACCGCTACTTTATTGCCTTTTCTTCTTAACATTGTCATTAAAGTTTCAACATCCCTTTCCTCCGTTCCCCCACATTTACGTTCTCTGTTGAACCACCATTCAGCTGCTTTTGTTTTACTATGACACACCAATGAAGTCCAGAACTTCCACGGTGAGGACAGCATGCACCAGCTACTATAACCCACTGACCTGAATAATAACACCTCTGTTGTCAGTGGTTGCTGTCACAACTGTTTGCTTTACAACCAGTGTTTTATTTAACACATCATCAACTGAAATCTAACCATCAGCAACAAGCGAATAATAAAGTAAGCTTCAGGAAACTTACATTTATCTGTGTCACCCTGCTCTTCATCTCGACTTCTGCTTTTTATATGAAACTCTCAACGTGCAGCAACGAGATAATCCAAACTGCAGTTCAGTTCATCAAGTACGTTTCATCTATAACACACATGCGACAGCAAGGATTTTATATTGCACAACATAAACGTTACACTGCCGTGCCACAGGCCCAGCCGGACGGCGCCCGCCCCTTCCGCCCGCTCCCCCTCAGAGCCGCGGCCCGGGACACGGGCCGCGACCGCCTGACCCGCGGGGCTCGGACAGGGGCTCCGCCTCCTCGTGGGGGAGAGAAAGGGCAGAAAACAAGGGGACACATCCCACCACCCCACCTGGGCCTCGCGAAGCGGCCGCAACCCCCGCACCGCACCGCACCGCACCTACCGCCCACCGCCGCGCACCGCTGCCAACGCCGTCACTTCCGGCGGAACTCGACGCACAAGGAGTGCGACGCGCTCAAGCACCGCCCAGCGACGGCAGTACGGACAGCGCGGGGGGCAGGCTGCGGGCTGCGCTGCACCACGGGAAACGCAGTGCGGTGGCGGCGCTGTGCTGCCGCCATGTTGTGGGGCGGGAGGTGGTGGGTGTCGGAGGGGTTCATCGGTCTTCGGTCCGTTATTTTGGTTAAAAAATGGCCGTAGGGAGTGTTCAGGAAAAAGGAACAAAGCAAACAAACAAACACCCTCAACAGGAAGTAAGTTGATGGTGTCATCCGAAATTGGGGAATGAAATCATTAACTCCAATGTGGTGTTAGTGAGGAGACATTCTTTATTTACGATGTTGGATGTGCGAGGAGATATCTCCACCCTAATCACGCATAGCTTGAGCAAAAGATCCTAAGCTCTTACACGTTACTTGTGTTATATATGCAAAAGATTTCCTGCTCAGTACATACATATTCAATATTCCACGCAAAACCATTAACTTGGGGTCCCATCTCCTCTTTCTACATGCCCAGTGATTTTGAGTGGGCATCTTAGGACCCTCAGAGTTGAAGCAAGCAGTTTTCAGGACTGCAAATTGCCCCCCTCTTGTTTTTTCCCAGGTTGGTAGTTTCAGAGTGATGTACTGGAGTGGGCCCCCACACTGACTTAGACAACAATGATGCACTGAGCTTCTTGAGTAGGTAAAGGATGTTTTGCTTATCATCAGACCCAGTGTGTTTTGCTTAGCATTAGCTAGTTTTGTGAAAGTATTAAGTATGTTTAACATCAGACCAAATGTATTTTGCTTAGGAAAGAGAAACAGCCAGGGTCAAGAGATCGTGGCTGAGATTCAGAGACCGGTCCAGGAAAAGACGTCTGGTGGTCAGCGTCTGCTACACACCACCTAATCAGTGGCCTGTGGATGAGGTCTTCTTGCTTCAACTACTAGAAGCTTTGCACTTGCAGGCTCTCATCCTGATGGAGGATTTCAACCACTCAGATGTCTTCTGAGAAAGCAAGATGGCAGGCTATAAGCAGTCCAGGAGACAAATGGAGTGCATTGGGAGTAACCTCCTGGTCCAGGTATTAGACAAACACGCTAGAGGAGAAGTGTTACTGGATCCAGTGCTCACCAATGCAGATGAGTTCATTAAGAGGTTAAGGCTGGAAGCAATCTGGCCTGTAGTGACCATGTCCTTGCTGAGTTTGTGATCTTGAGGAGGATGGGTCTGGCAAAAAGCAAAGTCAGGATCCTGAACTTCAAGAGAACGAAATTCTGGCTGTTTAAGGAATTATTGGATGAGATCCCCTGGGAAACTGCCCTTTGAGATGAAGGAGTGGAACAGAGCTGGCAGCTTTTCTGGGGGCACAAGAGCTCTCCATTCCCTAGAATAAGAAATCAGGCAGAGAGGTCAGGAAACTGGCACAGCTGAGCAAGAACCTGCTGGTCAAACTGAGGAAGGGAGGGACATGTACAGGCAGTAGAAGCAGAGACGTGTGGCCTGGGAAGAAGACAGGGATGCCATCTGGACATGCAGGGATGGGATCAGGAAAGCCAAAGTGCAGATGAAACTGAAGTTCGTGAGGAATGTGAAAAATAACAAGAAGTGATTCTATAGGTACATTGGTCAGAAGAGACAGGCCAAGAAGAGTGTAGCCCCTGATAAATGAGAAGGGAGGACTACGACATGGACATAATTGATGAGTTCTTTGCCTCAGTCTTCACTGGCAGTCAGGCTTCCCACATTTTGTGTCCCTGAACTTTTAGGCTAGAGTTGAGGAGGAAAATCCTTCCCACTGTAAAAGAAGAGTAAGTTCAAGGCCATCTCATAAGACTGAACGTGTCCAAAGCCTATGGGGTTGAATGACATACATCCTCAAGTCGTGAAGGAGACTGAGTAGAGACTGGGAGAAGAACTCATAGAGAGCAGCCCTGTGAAGAAGGGCTTGGAGGTCCTGGTGGATGCAAAACTGGACATGAGCCAGCAGGGCACTTGCAGCCCGGAAGGCCAACAGTATCCTGGGCTTCATCAAAAGAGGGGTGACCAGAAGGACAAAGGAGGTGATTGTCCCTCTCTGCTCTGCTCTCATGAGGTCCCTAGCACAAGAAAGATTTGGAGCTGTTGGAGCAGGTCCAGAGGAGGGCCATGAAGATTATCAGAGGCCTGGAGCACCTCTCCCCTGAAGAAAGGCTGAGGGAGTTGGGCTTGTTTAGCCTGGAGGAGGCTCTGGAAAGACCTCATTATGGCCTTCCAGTACTTAAAAAGAGATTAGAATCAGGAGAGAGACCGACTTTACACATGGTCTGATAGTGATAGGACAAGGGGCAATGGTTTTAAACTAAAAGAGGGGAGATTTAGGTTAGATATTAGGGGGGCATTTTTCACTCAGAGGGTGGCAGCATGATGGCACAAGCTTCCCAGAGAAGCTGTGGATGCCCCATCCCTGGAGGTGTTCAAAGCCAGGTTGGATAGGGCCCTGGGCAGCTTGATCCAGTGGTTTGTAACCCTGCCCACAGCAGGGGGCTGGAACTGGGTGATCTTTAAGATTCCTTTCAACCCTAGCCATTCTTTGATTATGTGTAAGGTCTTAGAGTGCTTTGGGTTCATTTTCAGATCATGAGGTAATGAAAATAAACTCTTAAAGGATCAGGGTCAGAGAGGCATTAATTCAATGTAGTGCCAAATGGTTCCTGCAGGGAGATCTGCAGGTATGTGGTGAGACAGGAGACAGTGAGGCAGGAGCTCCAGCTCTGCCAGCCTGCAGCTACCAGCACCGGTGTGCACATCCCTCTGTGTGCACATGGTTCGAAGCCCACGAAGCCCAGGGCTTCATCTCCACTTTGTTGTGTGATACTGGCCAGTCACACACATCAGGACAATGGCAGTGTTGATAAACAGTATGTGTGGGGAAAGAGAGATGCAGTATTTCCTGAAACAATAGGAAAATGTTATTGAAACAATTTGGAAAGTCAACTAATTCAGCATACCACAAAGTACTGAATAAACACTGAAACTCAAATGGTGAACTTAAGAAAAAGAAGATGATTCATAAAAAAAAAAATAAATAAAAATCCCTGAAATTTATGACAGAGAATGCTGTGAGAAAGACAACAATTATAAAAACAGAAGTCCCACTCAGTGCTCATTTATGACAAAAAGAGTTACTGGAAATTTCTTATCAACATTTTAATATCTATGGCTTAGGTAACAAATCTGAAGATCCACTCTTGTTTTACACTTCTATCTTCATGCTAGTCTTGCAAATTTCTAATAATTATGTAATCTCTGGAATCCCAGATTTTTTTCTTTTTCTAGTTCACGTGCTTATATGTGGTTGCTGGAGTAGGTAACACTTTACATATATATGACCTTTAGGACATTCGTTTCCTTCATTATTCAGCAGTCATGTTCTTCTGTTAACACTTGTAATTCACTTCTCATTGTTGTGGGAATAATGCAAGGCTTCAGCTTTTTGAGGATAGGATGTTGATTAAAAAAAGACTGCTACTGAAAAAATGGGGACATTTGTTGCTCTTAATAATGAGGAAGCCTTAATATGCTCTGTAAGATTTGTCATTGCTTAAGTACACCCATACAGAGGACTGGATAAGAATATTAAAAATTAACTGTGCTTACTTGTTTAACACTTCACATTTTATTCACTCTCATTAATATGGAAATACAATATTTATTTTGTGAGAATTCTCTTGGGACAGGGCTATTTGTACTAAAGTAAAATCCTTTCTAAATCCCGGTGATGAAAACAATGTCCTCATTGTGCCCTGAGGATTGCTTTGCAAATCAGGACTGCAACATGCTCTACATCCAACAGGAGTGTTCTCCTGCTGCAAGTACAGCAAGGAGCTGGTGAGTTTGCAGAGCTGGGGCCTAACAGCTGCGACCTTGTGAACATTATGGACTTAGCACAATGACTTTGACTGGGGCCTTACCGCTTAATTGTACATACCTTTTTTTTTTTTTTTTTTAATGCTTGGCTTGTATGTTTTCTAAGAGTAAAGAATATGTTTAGTTCTACTGCTTGTAAATGTGACCATAATTACTTTAAACAGGGCTTGATTCTACTTCCTGGTTCTATCATGTCAGATGATCTCCAGTGGTATTAGGACGTTCTACCACATAAACAATCTGAAATGCTATATAAAATGCTGTAATTTGGAAGAACCATTCCTCCCTGGTATTTATTCTCATATTGAGTATGAGAATATGCATATGTTTATGTTTATATAATATACACATATACATGTACAAACACATACATAACACACATCATGACATGGTGAGTAGGGGAACTCATTATTTAATACTTTGACAGACTGATCAAAGTTTGATTAATCTACTGCAGCAGTTTCAGAGTTAAGCTGTCTGTTCTGCCAAAATCTGTGATCCCACAGAAGAGTCAGAGAAAGGGAATATCAGACCATGCCTGAGATAATTCAACATGTAGCATTTTGACTCAAACTGCTTTAGTTTAAACTGAGATAGCAGTCTTTGCTTTCAAACACTTGAAGTGTTTACAAAGTGAGTACAAGCTTGTTCTCACATCTTTCTAAAGGTCAGGAGTACTTTCATTAAATTGTGCATCGTACCAGTTAAAAATACTCTGCCCTCCAGTGAGAATAGCTGTTTTTCACTTATAAAGTTATAAAAGTGAACTCTCTCATTTTGTGATTCTAAGAAGATATCAACAATCTAAGAAAAACCTAATCAAAACAAACACAGGGATGTGATATATTAAATAACTGGAAAAGCACCTAAGTCTTTTTCTGCTTACATCTAGCTTTTAACCACAGAATTTTATTTCCTCGGCTTTTGAATTGATTTGCAGTGGCAGTGCCTACATAGGAGACTGAAAACAGCATGTTTTCTGGATGGTTATATGAACTCTGACAATGTGAATTGTTAAATGTTCTCACTAGATGTCCCATGAACCCACTGCAAATAGAACATCACCTGCTGGCAGGCACTCGTGCCCATGAACTCTCTATGGTTTTCCATTCTGCTGGGATGGTAATCTCTTTCCTGACTCACGCTGTGTAAACAGGTGCCATCAAATAAAAAGGCATATGGCATCAACATGGCAGCACCATCTCACAAGAAGAGTTTCCTGTGGCTGATGGCACCTTCACCATGACTCAGGCTGTCCCTCTGATCGTGCTGAGAGAGAGCAAATGAGGGAAGCAGAGCATCCTGTCAGAGGGAGTCTGAGGACAAGACCAGGAAATAAGCAGAGTCCTTCACAGTGCAATCACCGGGAAACAACTGATTACCCCTGAGGAATGAGCTTATGTTGTGAAAGCAGCTGAGTGACATGGAGAGACCACATCCTCTCATGAATTACACTATTCAGCTTCTCTGCTTATACATGGAATGCAGAGCAAGGGCCAGGAGAGAAGGATTCATTGAACAAGAAGGGAAAGGACTGTGTAATTCTGAATAGAAGTAGCAAAGTGAGGTTTTCCATTTTCCTTTCCTAGATTAAGGCTATTTCTACTGGATAGCAGAGTGAAGCCCTCTTCTGTTCATGGTTTTTTTGGCCTTCTCACCCTGTAGTCCCTTTTCTGCAATGTGTTCTATAGAGTTTCAGTTTTATAGTGTGTCTAGACTTCTGGTTTGGGGACATACTTTTAGAGACGTAGGTATTAATTCCATGGGACTGAAGAGATGTTCATGTCCAAAGTCACCAATTCCCAAAGGAGATCTTGAAGGAGAAGACAGCAGTGCAAGTTGGACAAAAAGACATGGCAGTCTTTTTGAAGCTCCTGTGCTTGAGATCCTAAATGTATAGAGTCTGAGGCAGAGTCAAGACTGTTTTCGGCTGGAAAGGAGTAGGACTTCATGCATCTGCTCTTGCTTGGTATCTTACACAGCTTCTTGCTCAGCATACGGGTCCCCTCATTGTGTGGAAAGCATTGAGTTCTCTGTGGCAGTGGTGCATGAAGCTATGAAGCTAACTGTAAGAACCCTGATTGCCCACTTTCAGCAAAAAAAAAGCAAAACAAAACAAAATAAAACCAAAACCCAGGAGAAACATGCTAGAATAAACTGCATGTGAGTGCTCTAACTAGAGATCGTTGGAGACTAATCTGTATGCATTTCTGAGATACCTCAGACCATGTCTTCTGCCCAGTACAAGCGCAGTGGAGCTGCACAAGCTGAAGTTAACTCTAAACTAGTTAGTTCTGCTACCTTGTTTCATCGAGTTAGCAGAGCACTTGGGATAGGCTAACAAGATCACCTTGCTTCTGTTATCTGAATTAACTGATGTCAAGTAGCTGTATGTGTATTTGGGGCAGCTACAATGAACATAGAATGCTTTTCTCTCTCTCTCTTTTTAATCTAAGCTCAGACCTTAAAATAACCCCCAATTAATACAAAATTAAATACTGTATGAGTCAAAGTTAAAATATGAATTTCTACATATGGTAAATATAGAAATGCAGAAAACAGTGATAATTCAACTGGGACTAATAGCAATTAAGCCAAACATAATTATATCTTTGAAACTTGCACAAAGGGAGAAAGAATAATGTGCCCAACAAATTCATATTCAGCAGCTTAATGTTGTGCATGAACACTCCATTAGTAAGCCACGGGAAACACAGTCCTGTTGTTTTCCCTTGGCAGTTTTTGCCATTGTGCTCAAAATGATACAAGCTAAAAATTATCTGCATACTGAGCTCCCTGGGCTGGTTCCTCACCTGATACGAGCACTCCATCGGTTTCCATTCTTCTGCACATCAGGAATAAAAGTTTGTATGTAGATGCTCACTGAAAGTACTTGATTCTATTGGAAAAGCAACTGTAGTAGCTCCCATAGCTTACTCCAGTAGCTGATTCTTAGTACAAACACTATTCGCAGTTAATAGTGCTTCATTAATTAATCACAGAATGATTTTCCTACCAGCTTCATTTGGAATACGACATTTATACACAACTAATTCCCATTAAAGATAATAAATGTGACCTTTAGCATACTGTAGAATTACAGTTTTGTGCAAGGCTCAAACTGTAATTTCACATAGCTGCTACTATGCACCAGCTGCAGGCTGTTACTCCACACCTCAGTGACACAAGAAATTGCATCCTCTGCAGTTTCAGTACAAGGTCAGATAAGTTAACTGAGCCAAGCCAACAAAGGGGCTGAGAAACAAAGCTGAATTTGTTCAGAGCAAGATATGGCTGTGCAAGCCCTTCTGCTACCTTTCTTTCTCTCTTTTTTTTTTTTTTTTTTTTGGAGGGGGGTGATGACAGCATTAATGCTTTGTACAGGTTGTTACAAATCCATATGTGAGAAAGAGAAGGAGAAAGAAAGAAACAAGCTCTGACATCACACATACAAAGCTGTTTTGGAGAGATCTAATGTCTTTGCTCACCATTACTTTTTAATACATAGCAGGTAGCATTCCTGCCCATGGCAGGGGGTTTGGAACTGGGTGATCTTAAAGGTCCTTTCCAACCCAAAGCCATTCTAAGGTCATGGATTTACAATATTACCTGAATAATACCTCATTTTGGTAACATGGATGGGTGACACAGAGAAATACTCTTTTGTCCATGAAGGCACCGGCACACTCCCAGCTTGTTTTGAATCCTTGCCAAAACATAGCTATCCCCATAGGCTCAACAGGAAGCGATGAGCAGACTGAGAACTTCCACACAGCTTCCACGGTGTGAAAATGTATCACATATGTTTTCTATTATTTTTAATGATGATCTCTCAGCTGTTTCTGATAGTAGTCAAGAAGATGCACTACATTCCTATGTAGTGGTGTGGACTGGGAGCAGAAGGAGTGCTGAAGGTACAGCTCTCCCAGGTCTGTGTGAAGTGGTGTTTTCATTTCCTTACTTTCACTTGGTAGTTACGTACCTCAGAGGAACACTGGCGCTTTTCTGCAATGAAGAGTGTTCACCAAACCAAGGTGTTACACTACAGCAAACCCCCTCAACATAGAATAAATCTGTTTAAAATGTTGAGGCTACACCATCAATTGAATAGAGTAATCATTTGGCAACTTTGTCTTATTTAGCAACAAAAATCCGTTTTTAGCAACTAAGCCCCTTTCAGTTATGTTTTTATGCCTTTTGCTAAACCCCTCTGAAGTATTTTTCCATCTCCAGGCCTGTAAGGAAAGCAATCTGTGCTATTCCGCAGAGCTGTGGCAGCAGAGCCCTCTCGTGGGGACACCAGGCTCAGTGCCAGGAGGTGGATTTCTGCCCTGGAAACTACGGGGCATGATGGCACTTTCTTTTTGCCCTCCCTGCCTTAACCAGGTGATTGTGTTACTTAACCTGCTGCTTAATGCTTTGGGGCTTGCAGTCCACATTCTTTAATAAGCATATAAAGCTTCTCTTACTTAACCCTTGATATGTAACTTTTTCCAAATTTTACTCTTTACATAGTACATAAATACAAAGATACCAAAACAAAAATATTCCATGTATGTTAGGATTTTTGTTGTGTGTTAAGGAGCAATTAACTATCTGTTGCATGCTTCTAAAACTGTTGCTAGATGGCTACACCTTTCTTCAACTTTTCCAAACTAGAAGTGGAAACAGATGTTTTTCCCACAGTTTATTTTTCATGGCAGTTAAATTAAACCTAGGAAAAAGAAAAAAACCAAGAATATCCTCTCTTCCTTCTATTTCATTCCCGTTTTACTTTATCATCTGATTATTTCAAGAAGCAGCAGCCACTCAAGCAGGTAAAAGACAAGTTAGCACAACTATTTCTCAGCTACTGAACATTTGAATGAGGTGTTCATCTTTCATCTCCTCGGTGATAGAGGAAAGATACTGTCTGACTGCTTGCAAGGAATCTCATGTGATACTGAAGCATAAATACTTCAGTGCAGATGTATCATCATAATGTACTGGGAAGGACCAGGCAATGTATAGTTTACCTTATGTTTGGTGGGCCTGAAACATTAAAAATCCTGTGCATTAAGTAGTTCAGAATTTCTTCATTGCTTTGATAAATCTGTTGGTTCATTCAGTTCTTGGCAAGACACTGCGCACCCCTTGGAGCTCTGGGATTTTGCAGCACATCCAGCCACGGGAGCTCCTTTTAGAAGGCTGTTTGGAAAGATATTCTTTTCTGAATTGAAACAGAGTAACAATGCTGGAAGTCCACCTGCAGTATTCCACAGAGAACTTTGTTATATAAAGAGCAGTAATCTAAGAAAAAGAAAGAAAAGAAAAAAGGAAGCCAGAAAAGTACAGCAACAAGAAAAGTAGCAATGACATTCTAAACTTAGGTGTCTTTGTGTTAATATATTTAATTCCTCTCTTAACAGCCACCTAATGTGGCATTAAGTGTTAGGTTCTGTACAAAATATGATGCCAAAATCTTTTCTTTGAAGTGATACATTTGATTTATAATAAAAAGCAGCTCTTCACTGCATGAGACCAGCATGTGTGCTCAGGGTGGAAGTGATCCAAGGGAGATAAGAATAAAGGAGGATGGCAAAAAAAAAGAAACAACAAAAACCCAAGCCAATAAACAAACAAAAAAAACCCTGAAAGCAAAAAACAACAAACAAACAAAAAAACCCAACAACAAAACAACCAAAAAACCACCAAAACCCAACAGACCAACAGACGCTACAGCAAAATGTAGACCTTGAAAGAAGACAGTCGGAAAGGCTTTATAGTTAAGCAGCAAGTGTAGAGTGAACATACTTCACTGGAAAGTGGCAGCATCTTTATGGACAGCATATTTGTGGGTATTCTGAATATCAGAATATATGGCCCACTTTAAAAACATCCTGAAAGAAAATTTACTTTCAGGAATTTTTACTATCATAAAGTAATTTCTAATGTACTTGAACAAACATTTTCCAGATAGGTTCTATATTTTCCCATTAAGTTAAGATGTTTAGATTCTTTTTAGAAGTAAGCATCTTACTACTATTGAATATATCAACTATAAATTTAATGTGGTTGAACAGTGAGCTGCATCCTTTAACCAAAGACTCATTAAAATGCAATCAAATTTTTTGAGAAAAAGTATTTTAAATAGTAAAGCGGATTGCAGCATATCTTGAAATACAATTGTCTTCTCTGGATTATGATTCTTGCTGGTCTAAATCCTTGCAGAGACTTCAGGCTGCTTCTGGGACAATATCCAGAAATACAGAAGTGCTGCCCCATTTGGAAAATCTTCTCCAAATATGTAACTTCATCTAAAATGAGAGTTAGTCACCATTAGTCCACTGGTTTGCATTGGACAGGCAGTCTCCAAAGCAGTTTTCTTCTTCCCGATATAAATAACCTCCTCTCTCAAAAGGATTCACCAAAAAAATTCACTGAAATATTGTCAGAAACTTTTGAATCTTCACATATACATTTTTTTCATTTAACTTTTGAGCTCTTCTCATGGCAATGGTTCCCAAGTACTACCCAGACGACTGGCTTTTTTTTCCGGATCAAACCTTCTTCAGTTGGCATGTAGGGTAAGCGTCGGCACTTTAATCTAGAAAAGAAGATATCTTAATCAATAGAGTTGCCATAAATAGGTTAAAAAAAACATGGAATGACAGGGACAATATGTACGTAATTCAGGATGATTCTAAATGAAACTCATGGATTTTGGCATGTTTGAAAATACATATTTAAATAAAAACAATTTCACAGAAAATGGCAAAATTGTGTGTTCAAAATGATTAAAACAAATGTCAAAATGTTGATGCTCTGAAGTTTTATTTAGAAAACTGTTATCCAGAAAAAGTCACCATACGAACCCCCTTAGAAATATGTTGTGTCACAAAATGTGACATTTGTTAATTATCTTTTCTTAGCACTATAGCAGACCTTCAAATTAATAGCTATTGCAAACTATAGGCGAACAGTGGGTGCCTGACTTAATTAACTCTGACTCTGTGTGATGCAATTTGTATTTCAGCAATGCTTGTTCATAAAATGGGCACTGCTTTTCCTATGGCATATGGCTCTGTTTCCTCTAAAGGGCTGTGATATAGCAACTTTAGGATCTAGAATACTTGACGGTTATTTCATGATTTCATGATTTCATTTCATAACGTCCTGAAGATTAGAAGATCTGTGAGAACCAGGGCAAATATGCAAAACAGAGAGCAACGCAAAACTGAAAGCATTATGATTTTCATGAAGGCTTTCTACAAATAACAAAGCATTTGTTAATAGGAACACCAAAGCAGATTTGCTGTGTGTCTAAATACATACAGACGTGGACATAACCCCAGCACACTCAATGGAATGTCATGTAGAACAGCTAAGAAGCAACTAAACAATAGTTGCATCAATGCCTAGTCACACTACATTTTAATAGCTGATTAATATATGAATATAGATAGATATCCTAATGGTATTTCTACTGACATCTTACATTTGAAGGGAGGCAGCATACTAATCTTCCAGTTATTAACCACGCTTTCTATTTTGAGTTGAGTCCTTGCAAAGTTCACAAAGTACAATTGTTCATATTTCCTCTGATAAAGGCTTCCAAATAAGCCTCTGGCAACATTTCTGAACAAAGTGAGGCCACTGTAGAAATAAACTGGCCTTGTGTCTCATATCTCCATGGGGCTTATGAGGCAAAATGACTTCAGCAGAGATAGTAGGTAAAAGCAAGGATAGGCAGCCTCCTCGATTAGCCTCACAGAAAATAAGCACAAATACCTTGTTCAACACACATAAGATTCAGTAGTTCTAAAAAAGAGCATAGGTCAAGAAGAATAAAATTATTCAGCTTTACAAAAACATGTTCCTTAATTCTTACACGGAGGAGGAGTGCTGCACACATCTACTGTGACTCAGCTTTACACTGAGTTTACTTTGCAGATGTCATTTAAAAAAAATCTCACTTGATATAATCTTAGCATTTGAAGGTAGTTAGTCTGTCTTGGAAAATGGACATTCCACAAAGAAGTATTTGATCTTCTTTTGGTCAGTATGCATTAGTATGTGTTGGAGGGTTTTTTGCTTCTTTATTTGAAGCATTGCATCACAGTTAATTTGCCTGCATAATAATTAATAGGTAGCCTATTGAGGCACAGATACTCTAGGAATTGAAATGTATTCCTGTTTTTTCCTCGTGCTCTCTAATCAAATAGCTGTTATTTTCTACCACAGCACTTGTTAGCAACAGTATGGATTTCTTCTCCACTTCATGCAAGCAGCTACGAGCAGTGACTTCTGGAAATCCTTTCATAAGTTACCTAATACATTGTTCCACTGCTTCCCAGCTTCAGTTATGAATTCCTTTGAATGTAGATAACATTCATTTTTGAAACTGAGGAGTTTTCATAGCTACACAACTTGCTGATAATCCTTCTATCCCTTGTGTGTCATCCTCTCCAGTATCACTGCATATCGCTGTTGGAAATTAAATTCTGAGAACAGAAACATCTTGTTTTTCTTGTCTTTTCTCCCTTATTTTCTTGAGGAAACAGTGCCCCCAAGAGCTTTTATTTAGGGAGGGGCAGTTTAAGATGATTAAGTCAATTAGCTATTGACTGATAATCTCTAAATGTAAAAAAGTCTTCGTAGAATTGCTTCTAGAGATGTTGGTTTGAAAGGCATATGAAACACAGTCTGTTTTCCTTATTTTATGCTCAGTAATAGAAAGTTTGCTAAATGACAATTCTTCTAATATTTCCCATATGGAGACCTCTGCTGAAGAGAACAGCTTTGCTTTGGAGGACCGAGGGATGCGCTGTTTGCCAGGGCTCCATCTTTGCTGCTTTTCTTCACAAGTTTCCTTATTGCTAGGCTGGTTTTGTCATTTGCCAGTTGACATCAGGACAGCTGGCGGCAGTCCAGGAGACAGCAGGAAGCAATGTTTGTTTGTTTGTTGGTTTGTGGATGAGCAGAGAAGAAAGATGGTGTGAAGGGGGAAGAACAAAGAGAATAAACAAGGAGCAGCTTAAGCTACAGCACAATCGAAAAAATACATATAGCAAGCCTATTAGCCATTCTTTCTTAAAATACATGAAATACACATGAAAATAATCATTTATAGCCTCAAAATCTCTCCAAGTCAGATCTTTATAATAACCTGAAGTTATAACCTGGTGAATTGTCACAACTTTTTATTAATAATACATGAGCATTTTTGGACAGCAGCACAAGTGCTGAGAAATTGAGGAATCGTTCTCATAGCGTTTAATAAACTTATCATCCACAAGGGTGGATTTTTTAAAGCAGAATTTGGAAATTAAGAAATGATAGTTTGTCACTGAGCCTTTATGTTCAGAGAGAGCATGGGAAGGAGGGGGAGTGGAACGGCTAAGGCCATGAAAACAGAAAATTCTGCCACTTGAAAAAAATCCAAATTCACTTTCAGTGAAGAACTGATTTTAATGTATTAGTGAATACTTGACATCAACACCTACATTTGCTTCCCTATCAGAAACAAGCCTCTGGTTCCACAAACATTGTCTGGCTGTCTTCAAAAGATCACTTCAAATGAATATAAAAACATGAACAGAAACAAATATATATATATAAATTCCTGTCAATGAGCTCCAAACCAATGGCAGCTATTTCAATTTAAAATGAGAATAACAGCATCTGTCTTACACGGCAGCTAGCCTGTAAAGCAGTGAAAAATTAAAATCCAGAAAATGGAAAGGAGGAGCTCCTTGTTTTTGCAGACAGACTCTCCCTGTCCTTTTAAACTATAGGCTGTTTCCAGCCAGGTCCTAGATCACAGAGAGCTTCGGAGGTCAAAACAACTACCTGGAGCTCTACTAGGACATTAGACAGAGCGCTACAGATTGATAGATACGTATAAAAGGATTCTGATGCAAGATCTATGCCAAAGGAGTAAAGCAGTAAACCAGAAGATATTGTTTAGATCAAGCCTGCAGTCAGCCATATGGGGTTATTTCTGAGTTACATGGATCAGCATGAATGAAGATAAATACAAGACAGAGAAAGTACCATAAGACACGCATACAATAAGTGAGTCATAGTATTTCCATGTGCTTTCAGATTCTCAGGAATAGAACCATGCTCTCGGTCCTGGGAGCATCCCTGGAATTAAGTTACTCTCTGATGTATAGACATATTCTATGCATGAGAGATTTCTGTAATGTATAGCTTCCTTCTGTGTATGGGAATAATTCTAATTTCTCCATTAAATTTCTCCTGGTCAATTGCAAAAAACAGGCATTATATTTCCCCCTTTTCCTACATGACAGTAAACTTGCCAAAGAAAATGCAGTGGAAGAAAAGGAGTTATTGGTTGGGTTTATAACTGGTGTGGAGTGAATGTTATGAAATATGGGAGAACAGTGACCTCTGCTCAGAAGACTGCCTGCTCATTAACAGATGGCTTTAGTTTAATGATTCTGCAATGGTGCAAAGAACAAATCAAATTAGATGTTGTGTGAAGCTGCCGTTGCACTGTGTTTCTCTGCACACTTCCAGCTTCAAGCATGTTGCTCCTTTCATAGCAGTCCCTCAGATTACTGTATCTCATCCTTTCCATATCAAAGTGCTGTCAGCACTTCTATAACATAAAAAGGATGCAGAGATAATGTTACAATGCATTCTCTTCAAACAGCATTGACTTGTACACTTGCAACATTTTTTTTTAGTTTTAGTAAAAGAAGATGCATTAAAATGAGTAGCATCCTAAAACTGAACCAAACCAGAAATATCTACTTAAAATTGAACCAAAGCACTTCTGCAGGGATGGTGGGGATTTCAGAAAGTCAAGTCTTCTTAAGTGCTATCTCAATTACATTTTGGTCAACAAACAAGAAACATTGCGAGTATGGAAGATGTCTGTTCTTTAAAAAGCACAGAAAGCTCATTTATTTACAAGCTGAAACAATAAAATACCTTAAAAAATCTTCAGTGAAACATCAAGTAATTCAGATCCCACTCCTTACATCAAAAGCATAGCCTCACCTGGTAACTAGCACACAGAGAGATGGGCTTGCAGTGATGATATTACTGCTCTATGTCAAAGTAAAACACAATTAAATGAACACAGGATGGAAAGGATTGAAAGGCAGCAGAAAGAACTTTGTAGGATTGCCTTTAACTTTGTAGAGCTTTCTCTAAATCCACTCTGCCAAGAAATGTTCTTCCTTCGTAGATACTCATCTAGCAGCTAAGCATATATAAGCTGTCAATGTTTCACGCTGTGCTTATTGGTCATGTTGGTCACTTGCCATCATCTGTATGTCACAGAAAGGGATGAGGCTTGGCCAGCAGGTTGCAACTGCATTTTTGGTTCACAAAGAAATTACAGAAAATTTCAAAGATTTCAGACATTTTTAGAAAAGGATGCATGGAAACAAATCAACAAATATAAAAATTTTCCATTTCATTTTCAAGTCTGTAATACCATTTTTCAAAGGAGATTTTCAAATAAAAAAAAAAAAGCAAAGCATTACTGTGAAGAAGGTGAGTGCATTTGTATGAAAACAATGTTCAATGAGAGAGAGAAAAATTAGTATTTGGGTAACTCATTTTTTTTAACTCTGAAAAAAATTGAAATAATGAGGATGAAAGTTTAGGTCTATATATAGTATGCCTGTCAGATCCATCTCTGTCTAAATACTGTTCATTCTTATCTCAGAATTATGGAAGATTTGTTCTCAAAATTATTTCTTCCTTCCTCAGCTGTCTTTCATTCTCCTGTCTTATTAGCATTTGGCTGCCAGTAATGTGCCTTTGGATCCTGAACATGAAGGGAAGAACACTCAGGCAAAAATGCGTCATCTTACACACAGGTCACAAACTGATCTCAGCTAAATCAGCGTAAATCTGGAGAAACTTAGCTGAGATCAGTGAGCTTACCCAGGCCTGAAATCAATTACTACCCTGGTGTAAGCGCAATGGAGGCCAGCTCTGCCATTGGCATGCAAATAGCAGCCACAGGGAACCTCCCAGCACTGGGCAGTCATGGTGCCCGGTGCAAGTGGTTGTCCTGGGCTGTGCAGCTGGGAGCTGGCAGGGAGGCTGTCAGCATGGGCCAGGAATGGGCACGCAGCCTGCAAGAGCAGAATCAGCTGGAACTGGCTGGTGCTCTACTAGTGAGTTTCTCTTCCCGTAGCTGAAGTAAGTAAATATGAAGAGCAGAAATACTGATGAGGTCGCTAATTCTGAAAGCAAAGAATGACATCATATTTAACAAACCAACTATTTTTCCACACCATTTTTCTCAGTTTTTATTAGAATTACTCAGAGATGTTCATTTTTCTCTGCTTGTGCTACAACTGGGAAATCTCTGAAAAAAATGAGTAAGTAAATGCATAAAACCTCAATAAACTCATTCATCTATGACAAGCTGAGAATAAAGATGGGATCTTTATTCAGGTGGGATCAACTAGAAATATTAAGAATTTCATTTTTAGAAGTTTACTTCTTTTATTTTTATTTTTTTCCTAAGTGTTCAAAGTGTCAACAGCTTTGCAGTACATTGGAAGTAACTTGGCTCATTCTTTGAAAATGGGCAAATTCCACCCTTTTTTTTTTTTTAAACTGCATTAGCTGCTTTTTTTTTTTTTTTTGAAAAAAAGAAATCTCAAATTGGACAACTTTCCTGTTCCTGGTTTAACTCCCTGCTACAAATTCTGTATGATATTACAGGCTGTTATGCTGCCTGCCATACCATCATGCTGCTGCTAAAAGACAGTGCTCATTTTCTTCATCTGTGACAACTTGAACGTATCTATTACACATGTTCTGCTTACTAGTTATGTAAAAACACTAATCCTAAATGCTAAAGAGAAAGCTGACATTTCCTTTACCACCTCCTTATTAAGCTCCTCTGGTTAATAGATATAAAGTATAAAGATAGCAAATTAGAGCCAATGTTTCAGAGACATCCAGTTCTGGTGAGAATTTTGTGTCATTGCTGAATACCCCATAGCTGACAAGAATCAAGATAACAAATGATCGCCTTTGCTATAACCCAAATTCCCTGAAATATCCAGAAGAGTCAGTGGGCAGTGGCTGAAGAAGGATTAGCTCCTCTGCCTGTCATAAGTGCCAGATGCAAGAAGAAAGGTCATTACTACAGCCTCTGAAGAATGGCTGGGGCTCATAGGTCAAAACAGAGGAAATTTCTTCACATCAATATTACAGACTGAAACTACATGAATCCATGCAACATACTGAGGGAGCTGAGGGTAGATAGAAATCATGATGTTTCTAGTGTTGGGGTACAAAAGGCTGCATCACAGCCATGCCCATAGGGGTTCTTGCCACACTGCAGGCCATATGCTTTCTAGTTCTCAGGAATTAATAAAGTCTTGACTCTGCTCCCCCTCAGTCTCCCACACAGGTCAGCCAAATCATGGAGTGCGCTGCCCTGGCATGCTCTCTCACAGTGGTGAGACTTTGAAAATCAAATCTAAAGACTTCTTTTTCTAGCAGGGATCACATAATAACTAACAACTCACATCAAGGCAGACGTCGCATAGCAGCTTTGAGATACAAATATCCTAGCAGATTTCACAAATCAGTACACAATGAGTGAAAAATATCTGAAAACTCTGGAGAGCACCCTTCCCAAAATAGCATTAAGCTGTGACTAGTGAGCTAATTGGACTGCATTGGAGGCAAACAAGTGGAATTCCAGTATTATGTATAGGCACACCATAAATAATTTTGGGAGGATTTTAATTTAACTAATCTCCTTCCCACAGAACTTTATTCTATCACATAGCAGTTCTACAGCATTTATTTTCCCTTGCTAGACACAAATCTGAGATGGGCTTGATACATGTCAGTCAAACTTCTCAGATCATTGTTCATTATCCTTTCCAGCTGACAGTTTTGACTGTACAGAAAAGTAATGAAACGTTCCTATTTTGGATTTCTAACATAGTGTCTTTGACTTCTAGTTCAGACCTGACTAGCTTTATCAAAGATCTAATCAGCTACAATTAAGTGGTAGGCAGATTAGTTGTTTGTCTGAGGGGTCTTGTAGTGGCTTAGAAGTAATAAAAGAAAGATTGCATTTAGGGACTTATCCCTCCCAGCTGGTCAGTCACCTCTCTTTCTGTAGATATGCATGAGGAATGGAGACAGAAGCCCTTCACGGGACAATGTCTTTGGGAGGAATGTTGTCACACAACAGCCAGCAAAACTGAGCTGGCTGTGGGGACCACTTTGATGTTGTATATAAATTTGATATTACTCAAGTGAAATCACTTAGCAAATTATATAGTGCAGGTGCATCAGTGCAGAAGGGTATTGTTGTTGCCAAATTCTGCACTTGTACATACAGCAATAAAAACTGTAATAGACTATGTATAAATTACTTTCCTGCTATGGTGATTAGTCTTAGAAAGCACTATAATAAACATGGTGAATAATAATTATTCACTGCAAAAATAAATAAATAAACAATCTAGTTCCCTTGAAATGTCAAGCAATCTGTCTGGAACAGGAAGTATCTGCTGAGAGCGGCGACAAAGCTGGAGGGTGCCTGCTTTACAGAAATAAAGCCAATGAATTAAATAACATCCAACACTAATATGACAAGCCTGCTTTGCTTTAGTCATTTGCCATGAGAAATCACCGTAAAAAGAAGCTTTAACCAGATTTTTTTAAACTGGGGTATGCTCACTGCTTTAAAAGGGTGAATGTATAAAAGCAGTGAATTATTGTAGACTCTTTAATGTTGACCTTCTTTTGATAACTTTAGCTTTGGCATAGCCCCTGCTTTTAAATGAGAGTACGTAGTTTGTAGCACTGGCTTAAATTCACTGTCTGGCTAGTGAGCTTCAGCAGGTTTAGTGCCTCTCTACTTTAGACACTAGCATTTGTATGTTTTTTTCCTCCCCAAAGAAGTAAATTATTTATACAGCACCAACCTTTTTTAACCTGGCTTCTGACAGGCTGGGATTTTTCCAGTCTCAGTTGAAACTGTCTAAATAATTTATCAAGTATTCTTTCAAAGTACAATGAATTCTGAAACCTAAGAAATGTTAAATGAGGTTCTTTGCCCTTCCAATGTGAGTGGGTTACTGAGGTTAAGCTAGTGTTTTCTTTGAACTTTCCTCAGCCCCTGTTTTCTCTCATTGTACGGACTCCGTTTTTTCCCCTCTCCTTCTGTCTATCTCTGCATTTTCATGATATTTTCCATTTATCAAACATTTTGTTTGTGTTTCCGTACCTCTTGCTAATTGTTCCCTTTCTAATGTCTTCCTACACCTTTTAATTTTATGTACAATGGGACAGTTTTCCCTTTTGACAGTCCCCCAGGTACAGGAACAATTGATTTCTGCATCCGAAAGTGTACAGACAGTAGCAGTTCACACAATATCCTTGGTGCTGGGTTTTCCAGTCCAGCCTCAAATTCAGCTGAACCTCCTCCCATCCTCTACAAAGAAAACAGTGATTAATAGATTTGAGATCTTTGGTACAGAGCATGAGGAAGTTTGCACAAAACCTGAATCTGCAAACAACACGCAATCTTTCAAGAAAGTATTTCCAAGTCAGGTATTTTACACCCCCTCCATTTCTTTCTGGTCAGAATTAACTCAAAGATAGATTTTGGTATAAAACTTGGATAACTATGTCTCAGAGGACCAGTTTAACAAATTCATAAAAGCTGAAACTAAAACAGAACACAAAATGACTGGGATTATATACAGGAAAAATAAAGAACAAACCCCAAATGAACTATTCCACACTTTCCAGCAGCTATTTTAATCCTTGTTAAATTTTATCAAAAGTTTCAGGTGACTTCATTTATCTCACTCATTTCATCCAGTTCCACTCATAAGAACTTCCAGCTTTCTTTTCAGAGGAAAACAATAATGAAGTAGGAACACATAGAAATTTTTGAGATAGGCTTAAAAATAGATGATGTATCCTTTATGAATTATGCTTCAAGATGTCAGAACTAGCATCACAGCTGAAAACAGCAGCAGCATTACAGAAAAGCAGCAGAGTTTCTCCTAACTCTGCTGTACTGTAACTGTTTAAGCCAAGCACTACTCCTTTAGGTAGGCTATTTAATGTTAGGGTTTTAAAGCAAGTCACAAGTTACTAAAGGAAATAACCACAGCTACTGAAATACAAGATCTAGTAGATAACCAATACTGAGCCATAAAAGCTGATTTTAGCAAAGTTGACCTACATGAGTCTCCATATCAGAGAAAAAAGTGGTGCCCAGGCATAATCTTGTAGGAGAGTAAGAAAAAGCAGTAGGTATACAGGTAATGCAGTAACATGAAATTAAATAACTCTTGTTTTCTTTATTTGTCTCCTTCGTTCTGTTACAATACTACACAGCATTTTGCAGAGGTCATGCAAGGCAAATTCTTTTCCCCTGTCCATCCTAAGTTTCTGCTTTTGTCTTAGTCACCATGAACAACTAATATAAACAGCAGAAATTGACCAAAGGCTCATATGATAATTTCCTGCCACTTTCTGCTGTTCTAGATCCACAAATTGTGGGCCCCACTGTGTGGCTCCACATAGGTCTTTAGCCTGAATGATGTTCAGGTCACGTACACTATCACGTACACTAGAACCCACTATCTATTTATCTATTTGTATCTATTTGTGGGTAATTATTTTCTAAAAGTCTACACAATCTTAATCTTAATTTCAGTCTAAGTTTGCCTTTTGTACTTGATAGCAGCACAGAATTTAATTTCAAAGAAAGCATTGCTTATCATTAGCTATCCCTGCAAGAGTATTTTTCTTTTTACAAAAGTGTACTTTTGTCCTAAGCAATAGGAAAGCTACATTCATTAATTCAGATTTCCCAGTAGATGGTGCTCTAAGTACATTTCAATACGTTCATAAACTTATGTCTGAATTATTTGAAGACATTACATGTTCATTAATTTACAGTTTTCACAAGTTCATCAATATTGATGATTTGGAGATGTAGCGTCCTACGTAAAATTAAAAAGAAAAAAGTGGTTCTACTAGACAAAAGTTTTGAAACTTGTTGGCTCAATATTTCCCCTCGTATGCCTGTAGCTGTAGCACATCACTTAAGTATTAATGGTTTTAGTCACAGGGGACGCAATGTGTTACAATGCTAACAGCAGGCTTTCTGACATACCACAAGGAAAGATGGATGGTACTTTCTGAAACCTATCAGCCAGCAAAACTTGAGGTGAACTGCCTCCTGCTTGGGCCTCTTCTGCTGCTTCTTTTTTCTCTTCTGATATGCAGCTTTTTTTGTTTTTAACTTGCTTGGAGCTGATGCGTGATGATGTCAAAGGCTAATAATTACTGTCCTCCACTCCGGTAAGGAGTACTTATTTGAATATCTACCTAGATGTTAAATATACCATGTATTATATACAATCACACACACTCAGAGATTCACAAACTGGAATCCACAGAGATAACCTATCAGACATCTGTATATTCACCTGACGCTTTGCTCAAATATATCTTTATATAAAATATAGTGAAGTACTATTGAGGAATTATCATTATGACAACAACTTCCCCATAAAGTGTCCTCTGTGTACAATTCTTTATAAAAGATGTAGGACAATGTTATGAATGCGGAACTGCCTTGGAGAATTTCAAGTTTGCAGCATCTATTGTGTGTGACGACATCAGTGCTGTAGTTGTTTATATTTCATATTCACTATTTGATAAAACGCCTCCAGTATTTCAATCTTTCCTCATTTAAAGTGGTTGAAATACTTATTGCTGAAACGTAACATGGAGGAAAAAACAACAAATTCAAAACAAAAAAACTCTTAACCAAATTTGCAACTAAAAATGTTCCTACTCAGAGTAAGTGAAGCTGGGCTTAAAAATCTTTTAACTATTCTAACATGTAGTTGACTCTGAGTGCCTTATCAGCAACAAAGCATGCTATGCAACCTATGTGGGAAAAAAAGTTTCTAACTTTTAGATAAAAGTGTGTACACAATTCAGTAACAATGTTAACTAACTTGAAGATATCCTGGGTTTACATCAGTGGCAAAATGGATGCAAATAGATTTTTTCATATTCATAAATGGTAAATTTGAAATGTTTGCTAAATTGAAAGACTGATATTTCCAGCATAACCCTGATGCGTGTGATTATTAATTGATACTTTTATTTTCATTTGTCAATTATGATAAAATATTCCGTGCAGACATTTCTATCAGTCTCTGAACATACTTTTATCAGGTAACAATGGCAATGACAGCTCCAAGGGGAGCAGATTGGGTCACCCTGCTGTGACAGACGAGTGAGTAATGTTTTCATCTTTCATGTATTGCCTTTCTAACTCTTTAAAGTACAGACTCTCATAGATACCAAAGATATTGAAGCTCTGTTTAATAAGCAATTTAACAAGACTTTTATCTTCATTAATGAATCAATGAGTGAGCTATATGTCTGCATTTCTTCTTCACTTGCTAAAACTCCCCAATCTTCTCACATGAGAGAATTTTTACTAGGATTGTTGCTAGTAATGTTTTCTGGACTTACTCAAAGATGCTTTTTTTCTGTTTGCTCGTCTGTGACAAGCAATTTTTTATGCCATTAAGTTTTAATTTAAAAAATCCTTGTTGATTAGCAAACAATTCTGAGTGCATTTAAGAAAGGAGGTACCAACACTCTTTTTATTTCTTGAAATTTACCAGGAAAAAGTAAGTTGTTTGTACCTTTGTATAATTATTGTACGCACTTCACACCTTGATCCATTCCAAGGAAGGAGACGTGTCTGCACAGCCGTACTAACTTCATTGGTTCCATGGCACAGGAGGAGATCACACATGAATCAAACTGCAATGCTGCTACTTGCAGTAAATAAATCGTGACCTGTGCTTCTCCATTACTACAAATAATGAGATTTTTAAATTATAATATTTTTATTTTTTAATTTATTTTATAGTTCTAGAGCATTTTTGGCTTCAGTTTTTCAAGATTTCTGGAATCATTGTGATACATACTTATTTTTTAAATACAAAAATAAATTTGCATTTCTAATTCTCTTGGCTGTGCTGGCAGACCTCTTCTATGTGCTCAGCTACATCAGCAGAAAAATGCTGTCTTTGCTTTTGCAATTCAGGAATGTGGTGCAGCTATACCAGCCAAAAAATTCCTTCTGTCAGCATGTCTTGAATCTGTACTGGGGCTTCTGCCAGCCACACTAGTCTGGCATAGCTGCACAGGCAAATAAAGAGAAGCCTTCAGAGCCATGCTGTGGCCCTCAGTTGCCAGAGCTCAATTTAACCTTTGAATGCCCCAATACTGATCAGCGATTCCAACATAAGCTTAAACCTAAAGTCCTGCCCTGTGGTCAAAATCAAAGAGTTTGGTCCTGAGGTGTACTGAAGGTTCCCTACAAGATTTGTTTTGCACAAATGAAACACTGGGATTGCAGAACCCACCTGGTACTGCCCATGCCAAAGTCCAGCTGATTCTACAGTGCAATGACATGGATTTACAGCTGGCTATCTTACAGCTTCAGACGGCTCTCAAACTTCCCAATTGGATGAATGCTTTTTCTCTTAACTTCTATTTCTGCCTTGTCCAGCATGGGAATAATACATTTTGTTAACAACTGTTCTGTACCTCAACCAATGATGTGTCTATCGGGTATCATGCCTTATTCTCACCTTAAGCCACACACCAGCTCCTAGCAAAGCCGCACTGTCCTGCTGAGTATGTTTGAGTCAGTCCCCGATTGAACAGTGAGAAAGTGCAGCCAAAATACAGCAGACAAATGAAAACAAAAGAAACAGAGCCAAAAGGGAAAGAATTAGACAGGAAGGGTACATCCGTATGGAATTGTGGAAGCTCAGTCTAACATTTCCCATTCTTATTTCAAATATATTTTTTTAAAGATCTGGTCGAGGCAAAACTGAGATTTAGCTTAAAGCCTCATTCTATCTCACTGGTTTGAATTTAAAGAACTCTTGGGATGGTGTATGATTTTCTTTATGCAAAGGGAGTGAAAAGCATCACTATGGTACTAATCACTAAGCTAATATGTTTAGTGATGTCTACAGCAGAAGCATGCTGTAGACTAGGCACTTCAGGTGGGAGAAGATGCAAAGAAGGCAGCTAACAAAGAGCATAATGTCTTTCAGTTTGGTCGGTAATTCTCAGAGCTGTGTTCTGAACAGAACAGATAGGAGAGCAATTGGAATTATCACAGCTATAGAAAAAGCCTTACTCAAGCTATCTTTTGAATTAAAGGAATAATTTTCTACATGTTTGCACAGCTCTTCTCCATTCTATGCATATGGTATTTTAAAACTAAGGATTAGAATAAAATATTTGTAGTTGAATGGAATTGAGCAGACAGACATTATTTTAAACTGAGGTAAAACTAATATCAAGAACACACACTGCTACAATCTCTGCATAAAATGAAAAAAAAGCATTGTTGAGATTCTAACTCAATTTTTTTTAAATCATTTTGAATGGATCTCCCTATTTTTCAGAAGGAAAAGGCAAAGCAAGGGAGAAATGTTTGGAAGTCAAAATACTACTTTACACATCTCTAATGTTTTCCATTCAAAGATCTCTAGTGCTTTACAAGCTTAAAATGATTAACTTTATGCTCAGTAAGCAGTTCTGCCCATAAAAATAGGTAGGTCTTTACAGGATTAGGGCCTCAATTTGTCCTTACAGTGATGAGCAGTGAATATCACTTACTGCTTTATCAGACAAGCTGTATAAATAACAGACACTGTGATTTGCCTGAAGATCTGTCAAAATGAAAAGTTGTATTGAATTAACCTGGAATAAAACAAGTGTTTGTATTTGCAGCAAGCTACAAGTAGAAGAAGGAAAAAAAAAACAAATACTAAGAGAAAAGAACATGATTAAACATTTCCTTTGATTAAAAGATGAATTTTTTAAAGCTCTTAAAAAAAAAAGCTCTTCTCATTCTATAAAATAAAATGGAAATCATTTAAAATTACCAGTTAGAATTGAAGTAATAATTCTTAGTATGTCAACACGAAATGTCAGCTTTTCTTTGTACATTGCATAACAATTTTTTACACCATAAAAATATACTTCAATAGCAAGCACTGTCTGGTCTCTATACAATGATATGTTGAATGGGACTTTTGAGACATCCCTTGTCACGGTAAAACTATTTGGAAGTGACTCTCTGTAGAGGCAGCTGTTCCTGGAGGCAGGAGGCTGAGCTTGACTTTGCCATGTCCTGTGGTCTCTAGTTAGCAGCCCTTGGAATGAAGACACACTTTGTCTTCACCTATGGGGCAGTGAAAACCCACTTTGATTTGTTGAAAGATAGATTAGTGCCACAAGGACCTGCAGCCCTTCATTTTGATGGAAGAAACAGCACACAGCTTAAAAGCACTTTTCTTTTACTACAGAACTCTAGACAGAGCCAAAAAAGAGAAACATTTCAGAGAAATATGACCTTCCCATACATAAAAGGATGTGTTTAGGAAATCTGGTAAAACTCATGACATTGGGCAAATAAATATCGCGTGCAGCTTTGACTAATGTCCCTCCAATGATCAAACTGCTGTTCTTATGAGAGAGCACTCACACCACTGGCATTTCCCCTTCACCTCGTCATGAGCACCCAGGCAGTACTGACTAACTCCATGCTGTGCCCCAAGTCATGGCCCTGGCTTGCTGCATGTGGGGGCAGCGTGCTGGTTCTTGGCTGGGCCTGACACACGTGTGGACAGGGCACGCAGGCTGCAGCTGGCTGTGATCAGCAGCCGGGCTTTACTGCCCAAACACTGGTGAATATGGACATACCAAGCCTCCACGGCAGTAGAGACAGGCACTTAGGGCATGGCTTCCAGAAGATCACATCTATTTTCCCTTTTCCAGGTACTGTGGGCCCACATCCCCTCTCCTTGCTGGCCCAGCACCATCCTGAAAAGTCCCAGCATCACAAAAAGTATACTCACAAAGTATAAGAAAAAAAAGAAAAAAGGTAATATTTTCTATAGCTGATTATTTTTTAGCTGTAAGTATTTTTAGGACTGTGGAAGAACTTTTGACCACATAACTTTGTGCTGCATTAAAACAAGAATAGAGAGAACACGTACTTCTTTTCCAAATAATACATTCATAACAACGAAATTAATTTTGAATTGAAAAAGCCTGTTTTGGTATTGCAAAGTCTGTGAATAGACAGAGCAAGTGAGGATGAACAAGTTTGAGAAATCTGAAGGTCTCCAGCTTGAGTTTTTAAGAACATTTGTAAACAGATGCCTCTGGGGATTTCAAGACAATCTGCAGGTCACCTTGCATCCATTGATTTCTTTGGAACCTGGTTTTTAGTGCACTTTTGAAAATTCTCATTAAACCTCTACTGCAGATTCAGAATCCTAAAATCTGTTTTACAGTGACAAGAAGCAAGCTTCCAATTCACTAAGTGTAGTTAATAATAATGTGACTCTACTGTATGTTTAAATAAATTATCCTATTAGATGTAAAATAAAAATAAGTTTTAAATAAATAAATAAAAATAAGTAAATAAAAGTTTTACCAATTGCATAATTTTAATTCTCAATTTTTGCTATATAAGTATACATTCAGCTTGCTACAAATTCAAACAAAAAATCTCTCACCTACTAAAATTGAAGATGTACTTTACCATTTTCTAATGCAAGTCAAAGTTTCTACCATAAAGTTTGGTGTGAAATCTTCTGCTTAAAAAACTTACGTGAACGGTACTTAGTAAGAAATACCCAGCTGGAATAAAGGCCATGTGCAGTTGCTAATGTACACGTCTGAATGATTACGCACACCAGTAAGAGCAAACATTTTTAGAATAACAATGAGAGGCACAAATGCAAAACAAGATCAAAAGCAGTTATTCAAATCAAGACTCCTCGATTCAGATCTGTGATTTATATCACTTTGATTTACATGTCAATCCATTGTGCTTACAGTATTTTTCCCAATGCAATTAAGCTCAAGATCTGGACACCATATTGTTGTATTGAGCTGCAAAGATATTTTTCTAATCTTCCTGATTCTATTTTACTCATTTATAAAAAGAAAATGAAAACTTTTGTCTATTATGGGTGAGGGTACTATGCAAATGCAAATGATATTATACAAAATGGTAATTGAAATGGTAAAGGAGCAAAGGATTTTAATAAAATGACAATTCAAGTCAAAATGACACATGCATGTGTCCCTGTGTGAATGTTGATTGCAATGCAGAAAGTTAAGAGTGAATTTTAAGTGCCTGTAGAAAAATGCACTGAATATTAAGAGTAAATTAAGAAACACACAGGCCAAGGGACAGAGTTCTCTCAGAAATGCATAAAGAAAGAACTGATTTATTCCTTTGTGGATTTGAGACAAAGAAGCTCTCACTCTCTGATATCAGTGCAAAGCAGGTTAGGGAATAGGCTGTGGGGGGCACAGGCATTGTGACACTTCAAAAGCACCAAGAACTTTAAAAAGTTGAAAATGTAGTTAGCAACAGATTTGGATCTGAAGGATGTAAAAAGAAATAGTGAACACAGCTGGATATGAACTTTGATGCTGAATTATACGACATTTAAGAAGATATAGGGCCTTCAGAAGAAGCTGTCATTGGAAATTCAGAGGGGTGACTCCAGGTCAAGGGAAGGGCCAAATTGTTCTTTCTGCTTTGCAGCCCAGGGCTGCTGGCAAACTGCTCTGGTAGAGGCTGATTCAGAGGAGCCTGACAGAGATTACTGCATGGATGCTCACAGCTTCTGGGACTCACCTGCCCTCAGGTGTCTAAACAAAATGAACAACAAAGATAAAGGAACCAGCAATGACCTCTCAGATGCACGGGAACCAGCTCTGAGGTAATACTGCCAACCCTTTCACAGAGCCTTCGTGACAGGTGGAGATTTTCCAAGTCAGGTTGAAGGGTAAATGATATAGGAACAAAATACGGAAACACATGATCTTTTTTGACAACCCTCTGTACGGGATATGAAAAGTATCCTTTCTTGTTTTCAGGAACGCTGAAATTGTCCTTTTGAACTTAACTTTCTTTCAAATTTTACTCAAAATTGCAGATCACATGGTGCATTATTATGTTACGAGGAGGAGAGAAAAGAACAATGACAAGATGACTGAAGAAAAGAAGGGTGTAGGCTGGCCCTTTTCATACTGATGTGGACACGAGCAGCATAAAGCTTATAAATGCACAAAAGGTACTGCTGAGAAAAAAAAGTGATTTCTAATTTTTATTAAAAAATTTCTTTCAAAACTTCTGTAGGAGAGTGCATGAATGGGACAAAAAGAACACAACGGAGAGAACTGGGACTTACTCATGGACACTCAAAAATGGAAGAAAAACAGTCATTTCCATCATGAGCAGTTATCTTGCTAATGGAAGAGCTGAGGAGGAAGGCACCTTACATTCTTCTTAGAGGAGAAGTTCCATGGCTGAGACTGTCTACTCATGCCAGGATATGGAATGCTTACGTCATGTGAGGAGAACAATTTCTCTGTGAAAAGACAGACCTTAGAAGTAAGTAGGAAATTACACCAAGCAGCCAAGTACTGCTCCTGGCATCTTAACTCTCCCAGGTGGTCTGCTATGGAATTCTCCTAATGTGGAACACTGAATGGGACAAGAGAAGGGACCATCCCTGTAGCTGCTCGTGTCTCTTCAGGGACACAGACAGTAACCAGCTGTTTAAAAGTCAGAGAACATTTTCTCGGATGGCCCAATCAGCCAAGCTGCTCTCTCTTCCATGCATTTTCTCCCACCTCTTACAAATTATCACAATTGCCACTGCTAATGAAGCATTGCTGGCGAAGAGAACAGCTGAGAAAACATAAGCACTGAAATTCTTACAGTACCCAGTTTTAAAAAGTTAGCTCCTTTAATTTTTTTTTAAACAAACCCACAAACACAGCAATCTATCATTTTAATGGATTCCAGCTGAAGAAACTATACAATGCTGAGATACACTCTGCCTAAGATAAGGCTGTCTTCTCACTTTCCATCATTTTACTATCTGCTCAACTGGTTGGCAGTTATGATGCTGACAGTTTAATCCTAATTTCTAAATCAGTGTCAACAACTATTTCTTTCTCTGGAAATGATACAGAAAGACCATAAATGATGTGGAGTGCTATGCCAAACAAGCCCTTTTCTTTTGGCACATCAAGAAAAGAGGAAAAAAAAAAAAGAAAGAAAATATCTCCACAGCCACTCCTTTGTAGGAACCAGCAAACCAAGCACAGTGATAGAAATATTTTCCCAGCTAGCATCGGCAGTTGTGACTGTCAGAAGAAGTGATCAAATTACATTTAATCTCTTTTCTGGTTGAAGTTACAAGTAGAAGTGCTTTAAAGTTGAACTGGCAAAGTCGAGAAATCCTACTGGATGAACGATTCTGCACTTTTCTTGAATCAAGATAGATCATCGGTACAGGAGAGACAAGGGGTACTAAATTTAATCTGGAATCAAATTAAATTTACCTTTACTAGGGGAGGAGGAATGATGCAGAACATGAAGCAATTATTACAGGTAAATGTAAAAATGAAAAATGTTAATCAGCGCACTTTTATTTGAAAAGCAGTTGTTAGTGTTTCTAGGATTTTAACGGCTCCCAGGGATTCACAAATTCACTAACTTAAGCAGTGAAGTCCGGATCATATTTAGACACAGAATGATTCGTTTGCTGTCTGCCCTTTGATCACGAGGCTCTGGTTGTATAGGGCTGTACTATGATGTTGACATGAGGGCAAATGTATGAATGAGATAGCTGAATTTATGCTGGTGCACAAAACGCAGCTTGGGAAGTAAAGCAGCATGTTCTCTTTCACTTTTTGTTACAAGTGGGTACGCCCTATAACAGTCTACCCCAGCGGATTGGATACCTTTCATCTTTTTTTTTTTTTTAATATATATTTGAACAAGAATTCCCTATTGTTGTTGGGGCACCAAAACAAAAACCAACTGTATTTTTTTGCCCTGAAGTAAGTTTGAAAATACAAAGTTTTTTATTACGTTTCTTTTTTTTTTTTTCTTGTTTTAATAAGATACTCAGGGACATGAATTATCAAGCTGTCAAAACACTTGTGCTGTGGCTACAGGCAATTACTGTATGGCAGATCCACAGCAACAGCTCTCAACACATCCTTACAGTTACTCTACCTGTATTACTGTCTGATAGTGTAAAAAACCTTCTGAATTCAGTATGAATCTTGTGAAGCTTATTAGGATTAGACTGCTTCTGAAAAGAAATGCTGTTGATTATTTACCTAGGAAGCCTTCTGCAAAATGCATCTTTGTCCCCTTCCACAACCTCTTCCCACATGGCTTGTGCTACCCTGCACTTAACTCTGCTACAGGAAAACACACAATATCCTCAGCTCCCACTACAATGAGGGGCAACCCTGTTCAATATATAGCATGTTCTCAGCATCTCACAGGATGTGGTCTTTAGGCTCCAGCTCACAAACACATGTGCTTAACTTAAGCATGTGAGTAGTCCTATTAATGCTGAAGTATTTAAAGTTAACCGTGTATGTAATTGCTTGCAGGGCTGGTTCCTTAATTAGCTACACTCATCCTTTAATCTTCCCTATCTTTTAACCTCTGTACTGTTACATGACTCAATTTCTTTAATCAGATAATGAACATTAGATAAATTGTTATTTACTGCTTCTGTTTCAAGATTTGATCTAAAAAATGATGGTCTCTGCATAGAGCCTTACTATTAAACACAGTAAAACTAAAATACAGTGAAATAAGAAGTTTGCAAGTTCTGAAGAACATCCTAACTTTCCTTTTGTTAAAGAAGTGACTTTTCCGACGTCCTGAAATCATGCATGGATTTCCTGATGGCATTTTTACCTAAGTTGAAAAGTTACACATTCCTTGTGAGATGACTTCTGGGTTAAGAAAAAATATTGTATTATACAGTCAAAGCAGCAGTCGATCAAGACTGAAATTCATCAATGCAAAGGTAGCAGAATGGACAAACTGAAACAAAACCCATCACCAACAAAACGTCAGCAAAAAGTACAATTAAGTTCTAGAAAAACAAAACAGCATACAAAAATGAGGGAAAAGGGAAATGAAAAGAAATAGGAAAAGGAAAAAGAAGAGGAAAAAAGTAGTTTTGAAGATGCCATTTTCCAATTAAAGCTTTTCACTGGAAGTGTGTGTGAGCTGCAGCTGGTTGCACTGCCTGCTTTCCACCAATCTCTCCTTACCAAGTGTAAGGCTGCCAAGAGGACAGGGAGCACTTTGCCACAGTCTGGTTCACTGACTTCCCTACTCCCTTGACTTATTTTTTCCCAATCTTTAATTTTTCTTTATCTTAGTTCAGCACAGTAACATTCCCCTAAAATTTAATTATTCTCCCTCATAATTCCCTAGAGCCCTCTGCTTGAGCTTACTTTCTCCATTTGCTTTAATTCTAAGTAATGAGCACCTATGCTATACTTTGCAGGAGTCCAGCCCCCTGTAGTTTCCTGTACTCCCTCCATATGCTGCAAGCTGTCCCTTTTGGAGAGCTGCCTTGTAGCTTGACTGGGGGCCTATTCCTCCTCAGTTGATTTCCCTATCAGGTTCATTGCTACTGAGAGCAGGACTACTGACAGAATACATTTTGAATCCAGCCATGAAAATTGCTTCGTGATAATCTTTACCAAATGCTGCATTACATGGTACTACATTTGCTACTGGGCTGGGGATTCTTCTCTCCGTTTGTAAATCTGCTTTTATGACCATATTATTTTGAACACTTCATTTCATGCCTAGTACTGAAAAAGGAATAAAGTATCACAGTAAAGCATTAGACGCTTACCTAAAAAGGGGATGCTAGCCTATCCAATTTTCTTACAGTATTGCTCACTTAATATAGCGAATAAGCCCGAGGTCCAACAAGATTCTGTCATAATGTATACTGAACTGTATCACTTCCTTCCTCGAGCCGGTTTGCCATTGAGCCAGATGTACCCTACCCATCTTCTCATTACTATGATCAATCTTCTCTCTGCTGATCAGAATTTAATCCTGTTAAATCACTAGCCTTGCAGTACATGTCTATCATACACACGCATGCTTGCCACAGCAGATTACTGTAACTGCCTTTATTTTTGGAACACGCACTCCAGGCTCCCCCAGGCTAATCCTTACAGCCCTGCTGCACGGCCGCGGGGAGCTCTGGTAGCACAGCCCTCTCACAGGGCAAAGCGGTGCGCAGAGGGTGCATGGATCCCCCCAACCGGAGCTCCAGGTGGGGAGGGGCAGAGCAAGCAGCACGGACCTGCCTTCCACCCAACTCAACTGCTCAGCTGCAGCTGGGAGCAGTCAGCACCACTGGTCCGTGCAGGCTTCAATATACCCAGACGCAGTACAGTCTCCTCAATTTTACTGACATTTTTGATTATTTGCCCTAAGACAGTAATACAGCGATAAAGGTCTTGACTATGGGAGAAGCACTCCAAGTCATTTAGCAATTTGTAGCTGCCAATGTTTCAACTAGTTTGGATCACTAGAGGGTGCAGATTAGCCTCTTCAGTCTCAAAGTGGACGTTTGTATTGTGACATATAGACCCAGACAGCTCCTGATTTCCAATATTAAGTGCTTCAGACAGGAGGCATGAATTACTTACTTTGAGTCTCCCTGTTTCAGCTTTCCTTTTACAAGCACACACTGCTGAGGTGCAGTGTTACATAGAAAAAGGCATTTCGTGCCTCCTGTTCCTACCATACATATGGAAAGGTTTTGTCAATATTACTATTAAACAGAATAGCAACATAAAAAAGTTAGGTATGGCTTATTTAGTCTTATAATAGTCTGAAAGCAGCACACTCAAGTTATATCTCTTATTTTAAGAAGAGAGTATACAGCCTAGTGAGATTTCTAGCAGATGGTTGAGCTTTTTTTTTCAGACGAGATGTACAGAGTTTTAGTACATTCTCATTCCTCTCACTATGTGACTTGTCAAACTCTTTCCCTGACCTTGCCACTTTCCATAACAGAGTTCAATAATTCAGCACGTTCTAACAATGACTGTTATATCCAAATCTATTCTCTTGTTTATGCGGCACTGGTTTTAGATCACATTTTCATCTAGAAGTTGCAATGAACAACTTGGATTTGCAAATATCCTTGCCAGGGAACTAGTGGTTTGGAAGATAATGAGAAAGAAAAAACCCTTCTTGTTCTCTGTGCCATTCTCTGGGAGATAATGGTGATGAGCTAGAAAGCAGAATGGTCGAACAATATTCTCCTGAACAATCATCATCTAATTGTCCCAGGAGCTGCACAGAACAGCATCCTGAAACCCCTCACTGAATAAGAGCACCAGTCCAAGTGCTTAATTAACAAAAATTTCTGCATTTAAGGCTAATTAAGAAAGTCAGGATCAGTCAATCAAGAGCATATCTCAGAGTACTGAGCCACTGGTGGATCTATGAAGTTCAAAGCTATTGCAAAAAAGAAGCACAGAGTGTTTATAAACCTTAGCAGAAAGAAGCAGATGGGATTTTTGTACATTATGTGCAACTGGATTCACTTGCTGGAGCACAAGTAGATCAATAAATACTATTTACATGAAAACCTTTGACTCTTCCCACACTTGTATTTAGTATTTAAGTTGTTAAAGAGAAATTTATTTTATGAAACAGTCAGGAGTTACAGCGGGAATTTGATTCCTGACAATACTCAAATCCACCATGCTGCACAGGAGTCAATATGTCATAAAACACTGTTAATAAAATGAAAAATAATGTATCATGTAGGTTATCTAACTGCCAGAATAACATTTAATGGCATAGCTGTGGCAGTGCAGACAGAGTCTGTATGTCAATTTGTCTGCTAGTATGTCTGCAGTGTTCGCTATGGATTGCAAGTCCAGCTCTGTAGCAAGAGAGGACAGCAGCTGGAAAGCTGAACCAGGTCCAACCACGTGATAGGAAATGGGGCTGCAGAAAAATAATGACACTGACTCTTCATCATTCTTTGTCAGAAACAGCATAATCTGAGCAGGGAAAAGAGAATATTGTAAAGATGAATAAAAAAAATAACATTTTTCTTCTATGGTGAAAGATAACCTCTGTGTGCTCTGTAGAAGCAGTACTCACGTAAGAGCTCTGCTCTATTGGCCTGCTGCAGGCAATGCAGGGAGGATAAGCTTTGCTGAATCAGTGCTTGGCCCTGGGCAGAGGTAGGCAGGGAATCCCTGCTCAGGTGACTGTGATGCAGACACTCAGAGATGGCTCAGGAGGGACACTGATGAGAACAATGGTGCTTTCAAAGTGTGGCTGGGGCAACGGCAACGTTAGCGACAGGTTGAATTGCAAAACAGAGACAGTTCTCATCTCTAAAAGTGACAAACCTCTTCTGTGGAGCTACAGATAGGGTTGAGGCTGGTCTTGATTCTCCGCTAAGAGTTGGAAGAATGTAAAATCCACTGATAGCCACAGTGACCAACTGGTAGGGAGATGCCACCAGGGGTGCAACAGTAGCCTGTCAGTAGAGAGATTTAAAGGGCTGACTCCACATGGAATATTTATATAAGGATGTTGTGCAGAGAAATGCATGGTAGAAATTCACAGTGCACATAAATTCCCATATGCACATCCCCTCATAGTCAATACTTGAAAGTGGAGCACAATAGGAAGCAGCAGGAAATAAGATTGCTTTTCTTCAGCTGTGGAAGTCTGCACAAAGCAATTGTGCTGGAATTGATCCTATTCAGTCAGAGCTGGAGCTTAGAAGAGAGGCTGTTTAATCACATCTTAGTTAGTTCTAGTTCAGTAGCCCATGCTCAGGAAAAAAAAAATCAACAGCAGCATCATGTACAAAAATAACAACATCATTAGATGAAAAAAATTGAACCACAGTTCCTAAATCATCAGAGATAGATTTTAAAATCATAATCTTTTGCTCATGAGTTAGGGTCTTAAGTTACAATATCATGCATTTTTTTTTAAAATCTATTCATATATATACTTTGAAAAGCAAATATAAAACCACGTAACATATTACTTACAGAGGCACCATGGTAAGAAAAGACAGTTCCTTGGCTCAGGGAAGATTTTGTAGGTATCTTGCCTATATTTGCTGCTACAGCATTAAAAAAAAATCACTACATTTCTTTTGCTTTCCTCCTTTGCCTCTCACTTCTCTCTTGCATTCTTCCTGCCATTTTCTGAGCTTGTGTCTAGATCAGTGAAGAGATCCTTGGCCCTCCACTAATCATTAGCATTTTGAGACAGAATCAAGTCAGTGACCTATGGATTAAAAGCACTACAGCCTATTACCATCTACCATGGTAGTTTGCCCTAATGTTAAGTGTCATTTAGCAAAGAGGTCCTCTGGTTTGTCATCTTCTACAAGTATTGTCTAAAAAGGAATTAATTTTAAAATAATTAATGCCAGTTTAAATTGCTATGATGTATCTGCAGACTTCTACTTGCTCTAGCTCTAAGTACAACGTGATTTACTCTTTTCTATCCTTCATGGTTCAGTCCCTGTAATTGCAATTCACGGTCAAGATATCTGTCAACACATTGCTCCTTTTGCTGGTTGAGAGTTCATGCAACAATGGAAGGTATCTGCCAAGCAGCACCTGTCTTTTTAATAATTTAAGATATTAAATAAATAAAATGGAGTATGCACCCACTGCATTATTTTCTTTAAATTCGTTCATCCCTCTCATACACATTTAATGATAAAAGCTGGATGTTAAGAGATGCTGATTTGTTGTTACCACAGAACATAGAGTTGCAACCAGGGAAAACTTTCCTTTTCTGACTTACTGTTTTACTCCGAGAGAAAATACAGCTCCAAGCCACTGCCACTCTCAGTGTGACAGTTGCTCAAATTAGGCAAGAAGCATGCATAAACTCAGCGTATTTGTATTTCCTGTGCTATTAAACAGCCATAAACAAATTCAAATCCCTTCATACAGAAGTTGAATACAATATGTTTTGGAGTGTGAATTATTTTGAATTTGAAAATTAAGAAATTTCTACTTCCTGTATGCTATTTCTTTTCTTTTATGTTGACATTTCAAATGAGATAGAGATACTGAGCACAGCAAGGTTAGAAATTTAACTATGACACCCAGTCTACAATGGTGCTGACTTAGTTCTACTGTGGGCTCCACCACAGGGGTACTGTGATGACAATGTACCCGTAGCGTGTGGTTTGAAACATTAAATTGCTATTTACTGTTTTAGAGGTGGGGAACTGATCCTCAGAGACCAAATCCAAATCCTAAAGAGCTATTCAAAGCTCTTCATACCACCACGCCGATTGCAACGCTGCTTGGCCACTTTGAGGCTCTGACCTGAAGGAATTATCCAGCCCCTGAACCGAAGTCTTTTGAGCAGAAATGATCGTGAATCTGAACCTTTCATGCTCTAGGCTCTAAGCATGAAGATATCCTTCTATTTCATTTTTAATATCTACTTTAAATTCTGTTTTTCAATCAGCATATATTTGAATAATCAAACATATTTATTTTTGTCAAAAGAGAGTCTGAAATGTGAGAATTCACTGTTCTCTACTTCTCCCCCAAGCAATCTGCAGTAAGGCAGTAGCTGTATTTCACAGATAACATAGCCATTAGCAGCTCAGTCTGCTTCTCCTGACCAGTGGCATTATGTCACACACGAGTTTTGGCATCTGAATTGAAAGCAGCAGGTATCCACTTCAATTGATTTCTCCCATACTATTTCAAACATGCTATATCAGTTTAGATAATATGTGTCGCTACTTATCAAAACAACAATTTTGATAACTGAAGAATGGCAATTTAAAAACAAACAAACAAAAAAACCCAACAATTAATATTGTAGGCAAGAGCCAGAGCTGGTGTGAAGGGGTTAGAGTGAGGGTAAGGAGGGGCATGCAGAAATTCAGGTACCATCTTCCTTGCCTACAGCATCTTGCAGCCTGAGGGTTTTCAGAGTGCTTCCAGACCTCCAGTAGAAAGAACTGCTCAATTACTGCAGTGCAATGAGGATAATTTCAGCGGCATAAATGGGTTCAGACAGTTAAAGTATTAGCATGGTCCTGTCGTCTTGCAATATGAGGCAGTTCAACAACATTTGAGGTTCTGAGCAAAGAGAGACCAGTCTGTCTATCTCCACAGCAAACAGCCTCTGCTAGCAATCATTTTAGCCCATTACATAAGATCAAGCTAGGTTTTTTTCATACACTGTTGAAGATAACAGCTCCTCAGGAGAAGTGACAAAAAGAAACACCCACAAAGAGAGGAGCAGAGCAGCAAAAGCAGATGCAGCAGCTCATGTCTCTGAGACCTTCGCTTACTGACAGGCTTTAGGACAGAGCAAGTGGCCACTTCCCATTGTCTTATCAATCCCTCTGAAACGCAGCAACAACTTCTCATCTTAAGCTGAAATGGCTTCCTTTGATCACAAGTTCACAGCAGCGGGGACAAGAGTCAGACATGACAGTAAAAGGGGGCGATGCAATTTGGTTCCCTTTGTACACGTCCTCACTCCAGCAAGGCCCTGCACAATGCTGCGGGTAGGAGGTGGCTGGATGGGACAATCATGATTCTTCCAGTACTCCATCTGCCCTGTTACATGGATAACAAGTGATTTAGTTCCCAGGGAGCTGGCTGTTTCAATACCTGAATAAATCTCAGCTTTTTGTTGACTGACTTCTGTCATACTACTAACTTCTAGCACCCAGGCTTTGCTCCCTGTAGGGTCTTGTTCTGCATCATTGTTTGTATGCCACGCAGTCAGATTCCTGGCTCCTGCCTGAAGGCTTAGAGTTTTTGGGAGACCTGTGAAACCTGGTGCTTCCCATTGCTGGAGCTGCTTGCATCCAGATCCCCAAGTGAGCTTGCACAGTCTCGGCTCTTCTCTGAATCTGGCCCTGAAAATTTCAGCTATCTCATGCTGTCAGCAAAATAAACTGATGGAACAACTGCTTTGAAAGTTTAAGGTGTTTGCTAAAAACAAGGGACTTTGTACTCAATGGGAGGGATTTAGGAAGAAGTGAAGCACTCAAATGCAAAAACATCCACTCCTCCATGGACTCTGGAAGAATGCGAACCCAGAATTTTGCTTTTTGTGCCTCAGATCAGTGCAGTTTGAAGAGACATAAGCCCCAATACCCCTCAGCTAATTGAGACCTAGAATTTTGCAGCCAGTGCTCTCTGAGGCTGCTTTGTGGCTCTGCTCACGAGGTGCAAGTGGGAGAATGGACCTCTTCTCTCCATTGCAGCTGCACCTGCAGCTGAAGAGGGAGGAAAGTGTGCAGTGCTGCCAGCCCCCTTCTGTACAGAAACTTAGCAGCCACCCAGAAAGCTTGTATTCATGCCCTCTCTACCCAGACCTGCCTTCCAGGAGAGCGTTTTCAGGAAGGGCAGTTACACTGCCTCTTGTGTAACCCGGAAGCTCACATGCATTTTCACTCACTCACTCAGCAAAGTTGAGTGAATACCCTTCCAGGATATTTTAAAGAAGAATATGGTTTCTTGGGGACGCAAAGACAAACCATGCAGAACCTCTCTGCACACATTATCACCAGCAGCACACCAGTGATTCCGTGGATTTGCACCACATGGCATAATTGGCACTTGGACTGCAAGTTGCTCAGGCTAAAGACCCTGTCATTGACTAGTTTTGTCAATTAGTGTGTGCAGCTATGGCATTATGAATGAATCGCATGAGCAGATTGTCATGTGGCATCATTGGCCTACCATGTTAGGCATAAAATTTTCTATAACAAAACAAATTAAATGGAAGTGAAAAAAGGCCTTGGCATATTTAAGGTAAAAAGCATTTTCTAGCCCAGCTGTAAAAGAGGAAAAAGAAAAGATTGTTTGCACTAGTGTGCACGTTATAAAGCTGTCATTTACAGGAATGAAAATAAACTCCCTTTCTACTACTGACATACTCTAATAACCTTCAATCTTCGATGCAGAATCTTCAAAGAGCTAATGACATCAGGTCTTGCTGACCCTGTATGGGCTCTCTTCCCAGATTCCTACTGAACATATGGGGAAAATAGCCAGGTTTTGTGCAAACACAAATGTTTGCTTGAGCTGAGCCCAGGACCAATACAGTGTAACCATCATCTTGGGAAAGGAAGTTCTGTTGCCAAGTAAAAATTTAATCTGGAAGCTGAAAGTCAGTAAGAAATAGAGTTGTTTCCTTAGGACAGTCCTTTTCCTCTATGAAAACAAAATCCACGGTAAGAGGAGCAGATTGTAAAAAATTGTGCTATGATGATATCTAAATACATCCTAAAAAAAAGATTTATGATCTTAGTCTAGTCCTGAAGGGAATTTGCAGAACTGCAGGACCACTGGCACTGATGTGGGGATTGCAGACAGCACAAATCAGGCTCTAAATAATGGATCAAAAAGAGGAGCCTCAAAAGCTACTTTTTATTGTGCTTTGGGGAATAGCGCAGACTATTATAAAATACTGCAGGTTGTGAAGCTCCAATAGTATCACGTAGTTAAAAGAAAAAAAAGCCTCGAGGAAGGCAGAGAAAGCTCAGTGGTAGCAAGAGAAGCTGTACCTCGGTACAGCAGCGGACAGCAGTACCTCGAGCAGGGAGGCAGGACGTCCTGGTGATGGGACTCAGCATCCTGCCCCATGGGCTGCCACACTATGCTGTACATTGCAAGGACAACGTGTAGCCTGGGGAATTCAGCTGACCCCTTCCAATCCTATGATTTTCTAAAAATAAAGGTGATTATATGGCCTTGGTTAATAAAAGCAATCACTTGAAGATGATATTCAGATACATTCCATTGATCACTGTTACCCCATGCCAATTATATTTTATTTAAACATGGTCACATCAGGATCCACCACTTCTTGCATCAAAAGTGACAGTCATCATCAACATATAACAGCCGTTAGTAGTTCAAGTTTTAAAAGACAAGACCGATCCATCCCCAACAAAATTTCTGCAGCATGCTTCTTTATGGCTTTGGGGTTTTTTCCCGTTTGATTTTTTTGTTAGGAAAAAAATATAGCAACAACAACAACAAAAAACCTACTACCAGTTCAAATATGTAAATTAAAATACACTAGAGAACAGCAGTTTAATTTCACCTGGAACTTAAACAGGCCAATAGCAGTGAATGCTTGGCTATCTTCAAGTGAACCAAGAGCGTGCTTGCCAGACACGATCTCTGGTGACCAGCTCTTTGCAGCTACATGCAAGATTCAGTAAGAAAACAGATGGTACACTAGAGCTTTGCTTCATGAAGAATAATAGATGAGCAGATAGAGCCTCTCAATCTCAGAGTGGCACACTGGGTGTTCAGAATCCTAATCACAACCGTGCTGTGATAAAAGACTCCAGATGAAAAATGAATTAAGGTGGTTTGGTCTGTTTTATCAATAAAAGTAATAGCAAGACATATTTCTTACAATTCTTTAAGCAGAAGAAAACTCACAAGAGTGATACATACTGCTTATAAAGCAGTGTGAAGTGGGATAAATCACAATGTCCGTTTAATGGTTGTGCATTTGCTTCCACTGTATTATCAGAAAGATTATTCCCCACATTCTGGGAAAATAGATAAGAATATACAAAAAATATACAGACCAAAATTCCCCTTCTGGCATCTTTTGTCTCCTTACTGTGAAGGCTAGCACAGGTTAGAAAACAAATCATTTGCTTTATGTTGCACTGTTTTGTTATTACAATACATTATAAACTAATGCAGAATTCTGTCATCTAGAAATACTTGAGCAAGATTTCCATATTTGAAAAACAATTTCACGTCAAGAAGGTAATAACAAGTGAAATAACATCAATATAACCAGAATATTAGGATAGCCTGAGAGTAATGACATTGCAGCCTAAGGTATTAGAAGGAAATAGTTTAAATTATTCAGCAAGTAAACTGATGTCATGTGGTCAATGCAGTCCATGTTTCACATATCCCAATTAGAATTAATGTAATAGTAAAGATTGATTATTAAGTAATAAGCACTGGCCAAACAAATTACTGTAAACATAAGTCAAAGCTTCTAGGACAGCATCTCTCTCTCTAGTTTAAACAACAGCTCTTGACACAAACTAGTACCGAGCAAGCAGTTATTTAGAAATATTTTCTGACTTCCTCATCCATCTTGAAAACATAGATCAAGCCATCTCAGAACTCACTATAAAATTTTTGTACACTGCTTACTCAGTGTGTTACTCTCCAAGATGTGATAATCCCCAAAGTAGTCTTCAGGCTTACCTGTACAGAACTGTATCACAGTTACCTATGCTGATTATAATTAAATGTGGTAATTACACTTTTCTTTGTATTACACAAGCAATTTATTTCATGAAAGCAGAGTAGTTTATGCAGTTCTGGTTATTTTCAGTTATTTTACCAAAAATAGCAATATATGCTACAGAGATTTTAACACTGAATTGACTGCCTTCAAAGAGGATGATTCAATCTGCGTGACGAACTGTGAGGCTCTGCGGTGTTTGTGAAATATCGCTCCCATTTTCCTGTTTCTCAGATGGGGCACATTGTGCCACGACACAGTTAGCAACAGAGAATTTGTCCCAACAGCTTCCTTCTAATTCGGTGCAAAGAGTGCATTTTTGTCCTCAGATACAAACTCATCCTCAATCTAAAAATAAAGCTGAATCTTGGATCCAATGAGCAGATACAAAAAAGACTTACAGCTAAAAGATGCTCCAGGAGGTCTCACACAGCCTTCAGACCGTGAGATGATATTCAATCTCATTTCATACACAAGCACTGTCAGAAAACCTATGAACCACCTCTGTGAGCCCCTTCAATTCTTTCATATTTGTTTTTAGCTTTTCTGAGTAGTTCCTATTAAACAGAACTTCTGGCATGGTGCTATTGCTGCTAGCCCTGCTCTCAGAAGTTGTTCTATCATTACTTAGGGCTGTGCAACAATTTAGGTTCCATAAATTCATAAGCTGTTGTTCTAAGTGGTTTTGCTAACAAACTACCAACAAAATGGAAACAGAAGAATGTCCACCTGATGGAGGACAGCATTGCTATGAAAAAGCAGACCCATTTTGCTGATGTGTACAAAAGACAGTGAAATACAGCTTGTATGGTGTCAACGGTTTATGGGCGTTAGGCCCGATTCCGTGACGAAGGGGACAGGGGGACCCACAGGCCCACGTCCCAGGAAAAGGGGAAAGGGGAAAAGGGTAGGGAGATGGACCTGAGAGCAAAGAACAGCAGCAACAATCTGAGGAGAAACAAACTAATTTACTAAATAAAATATCGGAATGCAAAACAACACACTATAATACAATATAATTACAATTTGAGCTGATAAATCCAATACAGAGAGAGAGAATGTCCCAAAATCAAGGTAGGCCTTACTCTACTACCGACGATAAGACGGCTGGAGAGCGAGGTGCTGCCAAGACGAGAGACGGGCGGAAAAAAGGGACGAGGTCTCGTGATCTGCAAGTTTTTATACTGCGAGCTTTTATTTTTTCCCTCCGGCTGGAAAATGGTAACAAAGGAGCAAAGTACCGTGGGGACTGTAGTAGTCCTTTTCTTCTGAGAACCAGGTATATCCACTACATGATGTTATGATGTGGAATACCAATAACCAAAAATCACAAAACCATGACATATGGCCAAAATAAACCAATTTCAATCTGAAGTGTTGGGGGTCTACTAGAAACAATAGAATACATAATTGATTAGAACATAAATATAAACTAGCAAGATTTAAAGAAGCATAGAGAATACATTTCCCACATCAAGATGTTAAAGATGAAGAATATGAAGCCTTTGTTTTAGATTACTTTACTACGAATGTCCGTCTGCACTGTATATTGCTCTGGTCTGTACACAGATGAAATATTTGATGAGGTGGGAATCCATTTGGCCTTTTCAAATACAGCTTACATCCAAGGCTACAGTAAACCAATACTCTCAGAAGTCACTAGAAAAATGACAAGCTGGAGAGACGCTAACTGGTGTTTCTAAATGTGCAAATAGTAAATGAATAGAAGACTGTTTCTTGATACTCCAGATGCTTTAGAATTCATGGCTGCTTACAGAGAACTTAACTGAGATATAGTGTTTTGGAGATGCTTGTTCAAACACATGTTGCTCGCACCAAATGTGCCTCTCAGAGTACTGTGCAGTTCTACCCTCCATCAGATTTATTTGCCGTACGTTCCCAGATCTTGAGATAAACTATCAGGCATCTGAGAGAGACCCCAAATGAAATATTCATGAACTTTCATAACATTCATTACCATTTTATGATTCTCTTTACTTGGTCGAACAACAACGCTTTCTAGCAGTCTATTAAATCAGCCAGCAAACTTTATAAATCACCAGATAAACTACATGAATCTGTCACATCTTAATGTACTGTCTGGGCTCCAAAAATACTCGAGCACATGGCAAAGTCATACTACTTATGAGGCTATCTGCTGTCATTCTTCAACATTGATTTTTCTGGGTAAACTCTGACTGTATTAGGAATTCACCGCCTTTTTAGGATGGAATTTGAGCTTAGTACACCAAAGAAACATGTAAAATCTAACAGACATACTTTTCCACAATGTTGAAAATATACTTAGCTTATCTAGAAAAAAAATACAAATGTGCATGAACTCACCAAATAAATTCTTGTTGACCCATAGTGAACAGAATGAAGACATTCAAGATCCAGCAAAAGTTCTGCAAGGCTGAAAATACTGGACTGAAAGTCAACTCAGGCTGCTAGAAGATGATGCTAAATCCTAGTGAAGGAAAATAGAAGCAAGTGGAATTGCTGAGGATGCATATGACCTCAAGAAGAATCAAATCTGTCCATTTCCATTAGCATTCTGTCATCTTTTGTTTCAGGGCCTTCTGGGCACAGATCTTCCCAGCCGCCTGCAGTACACTTTTTCCACCTGCCTCTGCAGGCTAACAATAGCTCTCAAAACAACTTTCACCAACGAATTGCTGCAGCGTATGAACATATTCCATTTATCTGTCGTATTTGCTATAGACAACACAGTGCACCTCAACACCTTCCTGGCTTCTTCCACGGTTGCATTTGGCTTTGCTTAGCCCATGTCTATTGCTGGCTAAAATACAAGACCTAAGTAGTCTTAGCAATTCTCTCACGGCTGACTTCGGACATGACAGCTCACTCAAATAATGTAATTCAGAAAAAAACTGTAACTCATGGGAAAAAAATGTTGCTACATCTAAACTGAAATATCAACTACCTCCTGGATTTATTTGCTGTAATTGCATCTGACACTGGCAATATTTTCCACAGTATCTGTTCAGTTGATAATGTTCTACAAGGTCACAGTTACCACACCTTCTCTGTTCCAAAATTTCTATTTTCTTATCTTAACTTTGACCTCTCTTCTACTGAGTACTGATTCTTATCAATTTGTGTGACTTCTGCCCCTGAAGCTATTTAATCCTAAACATATTTTGAAGCTAATTTCTCTCCTCTAAGGAGCTGGTAGATAAGTTAGAAATCATTTACAAGTAGGATTAACCTCTTGATGCCAGCCGTCTAGTTCTGTGCTTGAAGTTAACTGCTTGTTTAAGTGCTTTGCCAAGTTAGAGAAACAGAACCTCGTTCAGAGCCCCTGGCAGCAGCAGTAGACATTTACCAAGGCAAAATAACCTTTGGATTAGGGCAGGAATATACATAACCATTAAAAAACATTTGACATGCCTCTGTATTTACATGTCCTTTTTAAAATGGATGCCAAAGGCAGAAGGCTTCCAAGTAGACTGTAAAACTTTGGGAGATATATTTGAAGTTATAAAATCTTTCAATTGTTAGTCCAGAAACATCATAGTAAGTGATATTATATATACGTAGTAAGTGATATATATATTTGAAAAGAACAAGTGCCATAGGGAAAATGTTTATTATAGACTTGTTGACATTCTAGCTCCTTTATAAAGTAAGATTTTTTTTAATTAGTCCTTCAAGCTTCGTACTTTCCTGTAAGTAGCATGCAGCAAACCGGTGATTTTGCTGTAGTGCTGGTTCTGAACAAGCTGCGAGTAGCTCCAGACCTCGCTTCGCAGGAGGCAGCTAAGTTCAGCCCAGCATCTTAATTCTGGCTTCATAGAGAGCAGTAGCAGAACTCTTGTTACTTTAAATAGAAGCTTATTTTATTTTTGGTGATTCAAATGTATCATAAAAAGTTCTAACGTCTTTCTTGTATTTTATAAACACTTCTCTGGAGATCATGTTTCCGAAAGAGTAGAGTACGAGGGTGAAAGAGCCTTCACTGCATCATGTCTGAGCTGCAGAAACCTGCAGCTTACATTACAGATGCAGTAAGTAACAAGAAACATGTCTCCACTGCCAGCTGAATGCTAGATGTTCAACTTTTTACTTGGGAAGAACATTGGCTTTGCAGATCTGTTTCCAAATACAATTTAATGTACCTGATGGCAGCAGAACTAAGCATTGCTGAAGAGCAATGTGACAAAGACACTAAGTTGACAAAGCAACATAGACAGAAATAAGTGCAAGTTGCCCACTGAAGGGTTTTTTTCCATAGGAAAATAGTTACTCATTAATCAAAAATTTCTACAGGAAACATCTTTTCTTCCAAATATTTCAGCTTATTTTAATTTAATTTAAGATTTTATCTAAAAACACCCACACCTTTTCCTTCATGAAGCCTCGCTTTCACACTCCAACCACATTCTCTAGGCAGTGCTAGGTCAACATTTTAAAATATTCAAAGCTAAACATCTAATGAGCTTTATTTTTTGTGCATTACACAGCTAGCATCCTCTCCAGTGGAGAGAAGACTGCAATTTAGCTGTGTTTTATATATAGAAAGAATAAAACCCAACATGAAAATTAACAGCTGAAGTCTGCTGATTGTAAAGTAACTAACTGTAAAGCTGCCCTCACTCTTTCCTACTGAACAACAATAACATGACTTTGGAGCTTGTCAACAATTTGCCAGATGCTGACTGAATTTGTTTTATACCACTGAAATGACTGTAAATGTATGGTACAAGTATAAGTATGGATGCTGTGTGCTACTTATTCTTCTGCTGTGAATATAAATTTTAGAAATTTTTTTAAACGTATTCTTTATGCATATTCAAACTCAGTTTACTGTGTTAACTAACCTTGAAGACTGCTGCTTTTCAATTCATGATATTTTATGTAAAGATTCTCTTTTGTTACGCAACTCATGAACGTGATAGTTTTGTAGATAGGAAAATATTCCAATGGAGATGATAATTTACTGCAGGCCAAAAGCTGATTTGCTGTAAATTTTCACAGTTCCATAGGATCCAGCTTAAATCCAACAGTAAAACTGTTAAATCCAACAGTACCAAAATTATTTTGGTTTCTAAGAAACTGCTTTTGATTTTACTTATTTCATAACCATATTATTTCGTTGCTTCCTGGAGCAATGACCAAATTTGCTAAGAATTCAATTTTTCAATTCCGGGTTGCACAAAACAGTTTATAAGGTTTGCCTATAGGTTTCTATCAGACTTCACAAGTGCTTGGAAGTTACTATTTTAAGGATGGAACACACCAGTGACAGCATCTCAGAGCAGATTATATTGTTGCAATAAAGTATTTCACATTTCAGACAAGGAAGGTAAAATTCAGTTGCTCCAGTGTGTTTGTCCATTGACATTTGAGACAACCAAGGGTATCGATGACTTCTGTGTGGGACTGGCACATAGGGGAGACCTAGCATGCTCCCAGGCAGCAACCAAAGGCTTCACAAGATACCCTGGACATCTAAAATAGCATTGGGTGCCATTAATTGTTCTACAAAGCATACAACATAAATCCTCCTCAGTAACAGGGTAGTTGAACAGAAGTTTTCTGCTAAATTAGTCCACATTTTTTTTTCTGTGATGGGCACACATTGACATAAGCAGGTTAGTTATGGACCTCTTCAGATACCTAACAAAGTAAGAGAATGTAATGCTTGCACACTAACAAATAGAAACATAGTGTATCTTGTTTAGGTAAAATCACTGGGGAAAGAAACTTAAGTCACAGAATACCTACAAAGTCTGAAGTAGCTCTTTTCCTCAGTCCCAAGAAGCCCTGTCTGAGGAAATTTTGAACCTGTAGGAGAAAAAGAGTGTCACTTCCATTCCAATTCAGTCAGCCAGTTTTGCCAGGAAATCTAGTTAGCAAAGCTAAAATATCCTCTTCCTGACAGTGGAGGCAGGTCCTCTGAATTCTCACTCAAAGGAGCTGAAGTTAAGCTTTTCTCAATCACTACCAGTAAGGCTTACATTTAGGGATGAGGTCTCAAGGTGATACATTCTACTATCACCCTTGATGACCAAACAAAAAACTTTTTTATTTACTTTTGAGACGGTAGCAAGGATTTTCAAGTTTGATCTGGTGCCCTAGCTACTGTATTACCCACTGCATCTTTCACCTCCAACAAGAAAAGCTGTTTTGTTAAAGCACACTTTCTTTCACATGACACTGGGGAGACTGCCTTATATCAGACTTCACAGCAGAAGAGCAAAATATCCTTGTCCAGACTCTGCCTCCAGTTATATCAGCTTAGATTTTCAGTCACCAGTGGACGTAATGAAATTATACAACATATGTCTTATTATAATTGGCCATAATTGTAGCGCTTAGAGATAATGAGATGAAGAATTACTCAAAATATAGTAGTATAATCAATAGACAGTAAATAGAAAAACAATTAGATAATCTTTTAGGAAAAGTTTTTTGTGTTTGCTTTTAAATGGAATTTATTTAAGGAATTTCAGTTTGTGGAATCCTGGCTCAAGAATCCATTCAGCATTTTTAAAATAGACACTCTAGGACTCAGAAACATGACAGATTTAAATTATAACTATACCTAGATGAAAGGTGGGAGAGAGGAAACTTTGCAAGGAGAAAACAGCAAATATTTCCTTGACTACTGTCGGCCAAAAAAAGAAAAAAAAAATTGATGAATTTAATGATAAAAGAACTGAGAGTATAAGAGAATCTCCAGCATCAGGCCTTGTTTGTAAGCACACTGGTATGCACAGGCCCAGTGGACAGCAAGAGGCCAGCTGCTTTGCTCAGGCCTGGCCGCAGATAAGTCTCTGCACTTTAAACTTGCAACGCTGAGGCTCCCTTTGCAGCCTGGATGTTGCTGGGGCAAACAGGGACATTTTCCTGGCCCTGTGCCCACCCTCTGACTCCTCACCATGAGCCATTAGCCGGATAAAAGGAAGTGCAGGAAGAAGGAAGACCGTAAAAAGAAGAGGGGCTGGCCTCCAGCCAGCTCACCCAGACAGCACGTTCTCTGTGGCTGCTGTAGGGTGGCTTTATGACCACTTCGGTGCCAGCCACGAGTATGACCAGACCTTTATCAAGGCTGAGATTCTGGCCCACAGTCTGATCTGCTTTGCTGAGCAAATCTCCCTGCTCAGGCTCTCCACACAGCAGATGTCTATCTCCAGCTTTCGATGTCTGAACGTCTTCCAAATCAGCAACATCAGAGAACAACTTCCCTCAGAATTTCAGAATAAAAGCTACAAAAATAGAGTTGATATCATGGCTAATGCTGGGTTGGTATATGAAGGAGGTGCCACTCTACGATCACCATACAGCAATATATTCACTGATGTTTTTCAGGATGTCTGCACCAAAATTCACTGTGTAAGAGCAATAGTTTCATAATATTATTCAGTTAATACAAATATTTTAATCATATTGTTATTTAAAATGCCTCCAGATACCTTAGACTGTCGGTCCAATATCTAAATGTTACGGGCTTCAGTTTCTCTCCTACAAATTTTCGGGAAGGGAGAACATGGTGCTACACTGTTCTAGTGTCAGTTCTACAGGTTAAATAACCACAAAAACATTACAGTCTTGAGAAAATCATTTTGGTCTTCGATGAAACATCTGATGAGATGGCACTTGATTCATGACACAATCTTTATTAGCTAGTGATGCCTCTTGAAAATCAAGAGTAGCTGTTAACAGGATCTGTTCTTCCTCAGGAGTGAACCACCTCCCTGCCAGTGCCAGGCTGCACTGCCCCAGCTGTGGGTGCCTGTCCTCCCTGCCATCCTCATGCCCTTATCATCAGAATTTCCAGTGTCTATTCACTGCTTTAGTGAATACTATTTTTCACCTATATCCCATCTCTAGTTTTTATTAAAAATGAAACTTGTATGAATGAGCACCTAACTTTTTCTCCAGTCTTTGCATCAAATATTCAGATTGCTAAAACAGTTGTTAAAAAATATCTTTAAAACAAAACAAAACAGTCTGTAAATAACAAAGTTAATTTTAACATTAACACAAAGGAAACTTAGGAGTTCATGATACATACTTTAAACCGTTATGTTTCTAAATATCATTTGATTTACTTCCCACAGCTAGAATATTCTTATTTCCTAGTTACTCTTCATATGCAAGAGGTTTAGCTGAAGGTAAGTAGCACAAAGTTACACATTACATTTTCAGATGTTAAAACAAACAGCTGAATAGCTAGGTAAACAAGTCTACAGCACATTTTTGATTCTTTGTATTTGTTTTTTTTCCTCCCTATATGATTCTAAAGCTCTATTAATCTTAATGTTTGCTGATCTTATATTTTAAAAAAAAGGTCAAATAAGTGTAATCCTTTTACAAAGACGTAAATCTCAAATGTGAATAATGTGGTGATTGTATCAACTGGTGATAGCTGAGATGAAACATCTAAAATTAAATAGTCTGAACTTCAAATCCCTCAAATTCTGCACATCACGAAACAACATAATCTGTCATAATCTAGGCAACAGCATTGAAGGGAATGGAAAGATGGTTCTAATTTTACTCTACATGTCTATGTTTAACTGCTCAGCATGGTCCTTTTGGTCATCACAAGACCTTGCGCAGCAATAAGGTTCTCAGGCACCAACTAGCTAGAACTAGCTTTCAGATACATGCAACAACACAGTTATTTGTCACTTCTGCATCCAACTCAACACAATACTTAAGCACATCATTTCACTTTAAGTAGGGGAGTTAAATCTTTTATTTAAGCTATGGTTTTTGGTGCCTTGAAGAACTAAATTCTATTTTCCTAAATTTGCAAGCAATGTAACTGGTGAGCAAAATAACTTGAACAGTCAGATAAAGCAAATAAAGCCATAAAGAACGAACAGCAACTACTTGTTCCAGCAACCCTGTTTCCTTTTAGCTTACAAGCTCTCTGCTTTTCAAATGTCTTTTTACATCAATATTTTCTCCATCACAGTTACTTAATTCCTCAAATACACTACACAGCGGTATTAATTTCCTGAACAGCTCTCCTCCATGAATGAGGCAGATGTGCTTCAGTTCCATACTCGCTGTCCACTTCAATTATTCTGGAGCCAGCCGAATCACAAGTGCTCTGCTAGTTGGCTTGGTGAGAACAGGCTTGGTCTTTGCAACAACGTACTTATCTTGTATTCCCATCCCTTTCCTTTTTTTGTGGGTTTTTGTTGTGTTTTTTTTTTTTTTCCCTTCTCTGCTCTTCTCTAGGTTTTCACTGCTTCCCTTAGTTTGAAGCATTGTTGAAGAGCAAATTATTTTTGTTCAGTGCAGTTTTGGTCTGAACAGAGCCCACAGCAGTGCTGTGTTTTGGAGTGTTCACTATACCGAGGTCCTAAGGAACAGAACAGGCTTAAATGCTTCCCCTCATCAGAAAAGCACTGTGAAGTAGAATTTACTACTAGCCTAGGTACAGCAACATTTTAATGCTAATAGTATCTGAAGATGGATTTATTTCTGGTGACTGAGATTACATTTATGCATCATCACCTGCATCATTCCTGAGTAGGGCACCTCTAGAGGACTGAAAACAGGTGACTCATATTTGCATCACTGTGTCAGCTTTAGTTTTTCAGATCAATGATACAATTCCTGTTCCACAGAATTGCTAGTGTCTGTCCCATGCATGTACTCAAAGAGCAGTCAAAAATACACCCAAGATCAAACCAAACAAAATCCACCCCAAAATGATAGTTTGTGTTCTCAGGCAGAAGTACCTGCTATCTGATGGGTACACTGGGAGCTGGGAGAACTTCAGTCTCCCTGTGAGCACAGTGCCTGTTTCGTATCCAGCAATATTGCCAGGAAGAGTCCAGGGTTCACTGCCATATTTTAGTCTCCTCATAACCTAATACGTGTACATGAACCTGCTAACTAGATTTCCTTTTATTCCCCCGCTGCCCCCACATAAAATGCTTCCTAGAGTACTTGCTGGGTATTCATCCTTTTGTGTCCCAGTTGTTGAGTGCTGCCATGCGAGTTTGGTTTCAAAATTTAAAGAGAGAGACTCCAATAATCTGTACTAAAAAACTATTCCAGCAATAGTTTCTTCATTGCTTCCAGCCTGCACATGAACAACTTTGTACAGTTAGCTTCTGGCTACGATCCAGTGAGATGATTAGATGCTTGAATGAATTCAGAGAAATATTTTTACAGTGTGAAGAACTTGTGCTTAATCACTTGGGGGAAAAATATTCCATTTTGATTCTCAGCTACAGTACTTATCTTAAGTTGCTTAGTCACGTGAAACTATAATTTCACTAGCTAGCCAGGGATCCCTTTGAAATTTCACTTGCAGCATGCTTTGACTCACCAGCTTTGACCCTGATGTAAGGTCATCTGCACAGCTGTTTAAAAAAAAATATACGCCATAACTCACGGTGTGCTCCAGTCATGCAGAAATGTGAGCGAGCATCTTATTGATTGCAACGTCTGACAATGCCTGCTTGTAATTAGGAAATCTATAACCCTGGATTCCTTCTCTCTTCTCCAGTACTATGTTTCCTTCAAGTGTCTCCATATTCAAATAATGCTAAGGTTGGATTCCCAACTCAATTTGGAAACTCAAGCATTTCTCTAATACTTAGAAAATTTCACACATTCTACTTTTGTCTCAAGCTCAAGCTGGTGGTTGTAGAAGGAATTTATTAAACACAAAATAAATAATATTCAAAAGTAACATTAAAACAGGGCAAGGATAAGGCAGAATTAAGCTGATATTTTTAGGAAGAATATATTAAATGAAGTGGGAAAATTACTTAATATTACTGCATGAAAGATGTGTACAGATTGAGTCTCATAGACATAGCTTTGTGAAAAAAAAAACTTGAATGTTGCTGTAAGTAAACTTTACTGCAGCTTCTATCTGAAAAAGCGCTAGAAAGGCTGTTATTCATTTATAGTCATTTATTTGCCTTAGAGAAAGAATAGCTCTACAGAGTTGTCATGGTTTTGTGATTTTCGGTTATTGGTATTCAACATCATAACATCATGTAGTGGATGTACCTGGTTCTCAGAAAAGAAGGACTACTACATTCCCCACGGTACTTTGCTCCTCTGTTACCATTTTCCAGCCGGAGGGAAAAGATAAAAGCTCACAGTATAAAAACTTGCAGATCACGAGACCTCATCCCTTTTTCCGCCCGTCTCTCGTCTTGGCAGCACCTCGCTCTCCAGCCGTCTTATCGTCGGTAGTAGAGTAAGGCCTACCTTGATTTTGGGACATTCTCTCTCTCTGTATTGGATTTATCAGCTTAAATTGTAATTATATTGTATTATAGTGTGTTGTTTTGCATTCCGATATTTTATTTAGTAAATTAGTTTGTTTCTCCTCAGATTGTTGCTGCTGTTCTTTGCTCTCAGGGCCATCTCCTTACCCTTTTTCCCTTTTCCCTTTTCACGGGGTGTGGACCCGTGGATCCCCTGTCCCCTTCGTCACGGAACCGGGCCGAACGCCCGTAAACCGTTGACAAGAGTCTTCACTAAATGGACAGGATACATAGAGGTGTTGGGCATGCAGTTATTCTCTAATACAGAATATATGGGTAGGAGGGACAGGCAGCACAGGGAGGGGAGCAGAAGATGTCATGAGCAGTGGAGAGCATTCACTTTATCCCAGGAGCAATTTCTAACAGAAGATATTTTTTTCCTCTGTATTTAATAACTGAGTACTTGTGAATACAACTGAGAGCAAGTTATAGATGGTCATGACTTAGAAAGAGACCCAAACTGGAGAGCAACTGCACATACAGAAAGAGATGTGAGGAAAAAAAAAGCAAAAAAAAAACAACGAACCAAAAACCCACTAACAAAACCAAGAGAAAAACAATACATAGGCTAATATTGAAATTAAAGGTAAACATATCATTCTGACTTGCACCTCCAGTGATGCAGAGGAAACAGGAAAACTGCTATAAGAGGCAAACTTGGTATGGCCCCCGTCACTTCATGAGAAAAGCTTTCTTAATTCATTATTAGTATTGGTAGTGGCATTCCTGTGATCACCAGTGTCTGTAACTGGCATAAGGTGCAAATGCTCAGCTGGCAACACCACTCAGACTATTGATCCTTCGTCATTTCATCTAGCTGATAGCATGGCTGCAGTGCATCATCCCTCCCTTGCTGCCAGGTTACTGAACAGCTGGGAAGTCTGAACCCTATCAAAGATGCTTTTTTTTTTTTTTTCCTGCTTGAACTTTAGCACCATAATAGCTCATCAGTGTTTCCCAGTCATCTCCTCTTTAGCTCCTCCTGCTTCATGTCAGCAAGAATGCCACAGGGCTTGAAAACACTGGAGGATTTTTGTGAAAGCTGCTGAAGAGGGAATCAGGGCATACAGACAAACCAATGGAAGAAATCAAATATTTAAATAACTCATGTAAAAGACTCCAGGCTTCTTACATGGCATCTCAGAAAAGAGTCAATTACTGGGCACAGAAAGAATCTAATAATAACCAAAGTAGGCCAAATGCAAACACTGTCATCCTGGCAAAAATTGTAAAAGAAGCTGTACAAATAGCAGTGAAGGAAGGCAAATATATACACTCTGAGCATGCATACCCTAGAGCACACTTACTAAATCACATTATGAGAACATGATCTATCAAGGTTGAGGCGTTTTGGATTCACATACAGTTAAATTCCATCTGAAAGACTTGCCAGATCTGAGCCACTGTGCACTCCAAAGCTGCCACAAAAAAAAAAAAACCTCAGAAAAAAAAAGGAAAGTACTTTTGTAGTTGCCTGATTCTTTATAATGGATGAAAAAGAAACTGTGCGCAACATCCCATCATCCCACTGAGTTAAATGCAAAAGAATCAGTTGAAGCACCAAGAATGAAATGGATAATGCTACAGGAAGCAAAAATAAAAAGATATAAATTTCAGAAAGTTTTCCAAAATACGTTTTACTCCATTTCTGCTTCCAGTAAATAGTGTTCTGCATGCATATCATGGCAATGACAAAATAGCAATGCACAGCTATACATGCTCTGCATAAGAACCCTCAATGAGACACATGCTAGGAATTATCCAGTGACTGCTGAAAAATAGGTACGTCAAAATGAATTCTAGTGTAAGCCTTTTTTAAAATAAACATGCATATTAAATAGAACCAGTATTCTCAGAAAAAATTTAGCTCTAGTACAACAAGTGAAAAAAGTTCATCCTTTGTTTAAAGAACTATTCACTAGGCTACAGTCTTTTAAATGCTGTATAAATCACCACATTCATGTAAGATAACATAAATTTGCTTTCCTGAAAGAGGTCAACTTATTATTCTTCAAGCAATGTATCTGTACTACCCTTGGCTTTTGTGATAAAAAAACTCTTGGTGACTCCGGGAATTGCTTTCCATGGGCTCAGTGCTTTCCAGTGCCCTTCCTGGGGCACAGCAAGCTGCTGGCGCTGGGGCCATGCTGGGCTGAGGCTCATTGGCATCCAGAGCTCAGTCCCTCACCCTGGGATGCACTGTGCTTGTGGGTGCTGCGTCCCAGAGCTCTGTCTTCATAGAATCATAGAATGGTTTTGGCTGGAAGGGACCTTTAAGACCATCTAGTTCCAACCCCCTGCAATAGGCAGGGACACCAACCACTAGACAATGCTCTGCAGCACTGTGATTTAACGCATAGGATGCACACGTTGCCTTCTGTAGAGGTGTCCATGAAGTAAAGCAAATGGAAATATTACTGTGGAGCCAGTGCGGTAAATGGGATCAGTTCAGTGATGTAACTGATGACATGAGAAAACACACAGCACTTCTGAAGCACAGCAAAAGAGTGAACTTACAATGGAAATATGATTATATTTTGGGAAAATTCAAAGTGAGGGAGAAAGAACATGGAGCTGTAGCTGCTCTCCACACAAGCCAGACAAACCAGGACAATATTTTCCCATTTCCTCCTTGCTTTGCACTCATCCACACAGTCTGTTGAGCAATTCAGAATGCTTCTCATCCAAAATATTTTTTTTTAACCAAGGAATCTCTTTACTTGCCCCAGATTTACTTCCTCTGATCCTCACATCAGCACTGCTGTAGCTGACTGGCACAGTCCTCCTGCACAGTAATCTTCCCCATTTCCATACAGTTAACAAAATTAACTTGTCCTTTCAGAAATCATTTGCATTGAAAATAAAAATATATTTCTTCTCTACTTTCGTGGATTTACGAGTTACTCTTTTCGGAAAAACAGTGGAAACAGTCAGCTCCCCTCGTTTCTGCCCCCCAGTGCTGTTCCACACTGACTGCAAAGACAAGGTGCAAAATTATCCTCGATCAGAGGGCAACTGTTCACCATAGCCATAGTACAAACCAAGGTACTGAATGCTGCAACAACACGACAATAACCAGAGCACATGAACGGTATTGTAGAGACCTCAAACCGTACCATATTCTAATCCCAGGAATAAGTTCACTTTCTTTTAAAAAAAAAAAAAAAAGTTTGATAATAATCAGTATCTCACTTTTATGCAGTAACATAAACCTTGTAACAGTTAAAAGAAGTCCTAATCTGATTGCTGTAAACAATTCAAAGTACAGCATACCACAGTCCTTCTCCTGCCTCCCCCAGCTCCTCATGCTTACATTTCTCTGCTGCTTTCCAACATGTGGAATTATTCTCCTTCAAATACACTTCTCCCAGTGTTCAGTGAAAGCCAGATGTTTCAGTGCTCCTCTACATTTATTTAACAGATTGCCATTTAACATGAAATAGTTAACACATGATGACAAATGCAAAGCTGCCTCTTTTGCAGTCATTTCCATCAAGTCACAACGGCTTGCACCTCACCCTGGTTTACCTTAGAATAAACGGAGACAGAAGGAAGAACCTGGAGTTAACTTTTGTGAGAGCGTCTCCTCAGGCAGGAGGAGAGCGAAGAGTCTCCTCGAGAACTACCCTGGCTCAGAGCAGTGCATACCAGAGGCAGCAGCTGCCGAGCTGCCCCTTCTGAGGGCAGACACTGCTGGTTTCCCCTGTCTCAGCACCCCACAGTTGAGGGAAGGCTGATCCTTCAGGTTGTGGAGGAGCAGCAGCTTCTGAATTCGGACTTCCAGGGAGGAAAGCGTGAGTGAAGCTCTGATCAGTGTTTGGCTCTGCATCGAGGCCAGCTGGAGTGCTTGCTTACCCCACTCCGATTTCCTTCTGGTGCTGAACCACCACTGGGATGGCTGCATGGCAAAAGAAACCAGGGCACCAATCTCAATTAGGAAAATTTGTTATAAACTACAAATCCTACAGCTACCCTTGTAAATGCAGGAATCACTTGGAGAGAGTAAAACACGGTATATCTTTTCTCCCTGGAGGCAGATTTTGGAAAACCTTACCTTGAGGGAGGGCTGAGGCTGTCCGTGGCCCTGCAGACCCACAGATGGGAGGTTCTGGTGAGGCTGCTTGATGTGGTGGCAGGGAGGAAAGAGCTGTGCTTCAGCATCCCCTGTCCCTGCCTGCTCCAGCTGAGCTGCAGCGACAGAGCACTGAGCTGCCTGTCAACAGAAAGAGGGATTTTTTTCCTGTTGCGTAAGGAAGCAGTCAGACCTGGCTGTTCTCACATTTTGTTTCCAGTGCAGCTCACTGAGAGGTGTAAAGCAGAAGCCAGCACATCTTTCCTATCAATTTTTCAAACATTTTTCATAGGTGCTGCCAACTCCATTCAAGCTGTCTTCTCTGAGTTTGTTATGGTGGGCTGTAATTCTGTGATAGGGCCCGGGCCACCTTATCTTGCCAATTTCAATATTTGCTATGTAAATCTCTTAGCTGGTAATATTTATTTCATGCCTTCATGTAGCAACAGAAGATGCTACTATTCTAATGCATAATTATACCAGTGGAAAGGATCCTTTAGTCCTTAATGACACAGAATAGCTGGAAGCAGCAGCAGTGCTGCTTGAACGACTTGTTCTATAAAAGCTGTATTTTAATAGAGATTTATTTCAATTTACATCACCACTTACCACTTTCTTTGGCCTTTACATTGAATTCCATTTAACGTCAAAGAGGAGTAATCGCACGTGAAATGAATGGAAAATATACCCCTTAAAACTTAATATGTACACGAGAGGTTCTTATTAACTATGGCTTTACTTAACTTTTGTACTAGAACATTAACTATAATTTGCAGAATAAGGAGTTTGTGAGTTTCCTCCCACAGAAGCAAATGGGGCACTGCTGTTCCTGCAGCCTTGCTGAGCTCAGAAATGATGCTGGAGGCTGTGTAGGAAACGATGCACAGAGTTCTAAAACAGCATTAAGAACACCCTCAAAGCATTTCTAATTAAACCCACACATGAGATTGAGCTTCCCAGTGGAGTTTAGTTGCCATGAAAGCTTACAGTACATGGTCTAAATCAACAGAGCACTATAGCTATGTAATTCACTGGTTAATCAGAAATTGAAGTGAAGATTTCATTGGGAAAAAAAACCAAAAATATTAGAGAAGGATAACACTGAAGGCAAAAATCTGCAAAGAATGCTGATCTATACCAGGGAGAAACAAACCCCAAACCTGCAACAGACCTTGCCTGACATGTTCTCTTATCTATGTTTGACCTTCAGACAAAATCTGTGCACTCCTGAAGAGTACTTCTAGAAACAAATAGTGACCGGTCACACTACATAGCCAAATGGACAGCATTTCAGCACCCCATGCAATATGGACGTCCCTCCTCCCTGCCCCTTTCTGAGGAGTTGCTGCTTTGTTGGAGCTGCCAGCAATCAGCATCCTGCTGTTTGTTTCCCTTCAGCAGCACAGAGCCTATCTAATCACCCACAAGTCATGTTGGAGGGAAGTAAGCTGTGAGCTGTCAAAATAAAATCTAGAGCTCTGGGCTAGAGGTTCCAGTTTACAGGCAAAGAGCAGAGAAAAAATGAAAGCATGCAACAATTAGTGTTTTCCCCACCCCATACCAAGCAAGGCTGCTTTTAAAGGATAGATTACTGTCGATGAATATTTTAGACTGACTTAGCTGAAAGGGGTTGCCTTTGGCAGTCTGGGAGGATGTCTGGGGCCATGGAGATCAAATCATTGTTTTTAGGGACAGAGCAGGAATGCTCTTCTTTTTATAGGCTGAGCGGGAGCTATGTTCTCGCCCTTTTATAGCAGAAATTCATGGTCAGATGAAGCAGGAGCCTTGGCTTTTCTATTCTCCTTGAGCTGTGGCATTTGAAATCACAATTTTCTTTTATCCAGAAGGAGGATGTGTTTTTCTGGGACAGAAATATAGCTGTTTTTTGTTCAGTCTGTGCCATGATGTGGCCCCACACAAACTGAAGAACAACTGTTCCTCATCTATTTTTCCCTGATATATTATACAGGCCTAAACTTCTCAAAGTTGTTTATAGGTAATGGTTGTGAAGGACTTCAGAAAGAAAAAGCATTTAGCATAGGGCAGGGAGAAAAAGTCACATCCCTATAATGGCAGTTATATTCAGCAGCAAGATTTCAAGGATTGTGGTAGACTGATGACAGTGGAACTTGCTCACACATCTTTGAGCCTGTGCATGCAGCATAAATCATTATTATGTTTATTTTTCATTCTGTAAATAGAAAGTAGTTATAAATATCCCCATACCATAAGGCATAAGTAGGGGCAAAATACATTTTGAAGAATGTTGCTGGTTCCCGGGAACAGAATCCTTTAAAAAAAAAGTAACACCCATACTAATGTTGCTGTTAGGAGCTTCAGCTTTTCAGCACACAGATTGGAGTGTTTCATGAAATCCAGTCCTTAGAGGAAGGATTCACAGCTCACTTCAATTTTGTTAGATTCAATATGAGCAAGCAGTGTCTCAGCCAAGGACTGCTGCAACTAGAGAAAAAATGAAGATGCTGAAAGAGATGCATTAGGTTTGGTATATGAACAGTCAGTATTTCATAGCTGTAGCTAAAAAGCAGAAACAAAACCACAGAAAACACATGGAAAAGGACTTGGGAAAAGAAGCATCGGGGAAACAATGCAGAAATACGAAGTAATTCCTGTGTTGCAGATGTGGTTCTACTCAGTACCAGAGAGGTGCCATTTCCAGAGCATATGCCCTTCCTCCATCACACAATCCATCTGATATGAACAAGCAGTAGATCTGCACGTGTCAGAGAGAGCCTAATGACATTATCTATACCCATGGGAAAAATCTGAAGGTGGAAAGTGCAGGAGGGGTATCGCCACACATGTCAATAGCAACCATTAGTAACAGAGGAAAAAGAAAGCTTCAGTGTATCCCTACCCATAAATTCTTACTACAAAACTGAGCTTTCAGTAATATCAAGAACACTCTTGAAGATTACACAAATCATGCTTCTCAAAACAAGGAGAAAGAAAATATTGGCAGAGATTCCCAAATGCACTGTGGGCCAATTAGATTAAACTGAGCAGCAGTATAATTAATGATGCAGCAGAAATGGATACTAGCGCAGAGAATCTGTCAGATACAAAAGGATTCCTGATCACACCATCTCAAGAAGTCACAAGTGAGTGGCCAGAGTGCTAAAATGGACAGATTTTAGTGGAGGAAATTATGAGCGTGTGATTTACAGTGGGCTTTGCCACCAGTCCTCCTGGAGACATTGTGCCCACGGCTGTGCCATGGAAATGCACATGCACACACCCAAGGTAATGTGCAATCTCATCACATATTAGTGTCTGAGCATGAAAAAAACTCACTCCTAATTCCTTTCATGCTTGCTTACAAAAAAGCAGACCAGGAAAAGTTGCAGAGTTCCCCCAGCTCTCTTTGGGCCAGGGTAAGCTTGTGATTAAGTTAGTGCAAGTGGTTAAGTCTGTCATTGTGTTTCCTCAAGTTATCAGTTACATTCAATGGATTTTCATTTCAGGCCTAGTTAGGTGAAGGTGTGATGTAGGAAAATAATGCAGCAGAGTCCATGCTGCCTTTATGCTTGGTCTGTGAGCTGTGTGAGAACCCATGGATGCTCTGAGCACTACTAAGGAAGTCAGTTCTTTATTTCTACATACAATTTTTTTCTTTCTGCAAGGGTTTTTTTTCTTTTTTGAAGTGGGCTTCCTCAGTTGGAGTGTATTCAAGGACCACGTCTACTTGAAATGCTAGCTGTTGGCATGCTACTAACACCTTTTGTATCCTGGTACATCTTGTCAAAAAAGGTGCAAGGAGAGGAGTCTAGTAGAAGAGGTGCATCATTTGACATGGATATAAGAATGCATATTTAGTATTTAAGAATTAAACACAGAAACCAACAGCATAACAAGAGAGAAATGCCTTCTATAGCAATCACTCCTTCAAGACTGCAGGTGAAAAAAGCCTCTGAGGACCAAAGCTTACTTAACCATGCAGTGAGTTCAAAGGCCCAGTGTTCTCCTGGCTGGATATGAGCATCACCCACTGAAATCAATGCTGTTACATGCATCTTGCAGGGCAAGAGTCAGTCTGTGTGTATGCGATTTGAGAACACTTGCAAAAAACACTAACAACATACGAGAGTTTTCATTTATCTTCTAAAGGCTAGGCTGTCTGCCAAGAGAACAGCATGTTAAACAGAAACATCAATAATTCCCATCATCTATCCATCAAAAAAAGAGATTCCATTTACCTTAAAATGTATTATATGCAGATTTTACCGTACTGAAAAGGGTAACACTTGCAGGTCTCTGAACTATCATAATATAACAGGATTGGTTCCCCTTAGTATTTCTCAGATACAGCCACTGCCTCAAGGAATTTATATTAATTCAGTGAATTTCATTTCTTCTTTGATAGGAGAGGGCTATTTAGCCATAAATTGGCTAACCTCTTTGGCTATAACTGATCAAATGAAGTATGCCCTTACATAATGTTTAACCAGAAAATTTAACTAAAGAAATAAAATTTGAACATCCAATAAAAGCTGCTGGAGAAATGGCAGCTACGATCTCGGAAGCAAAGCTATTTCCAGCACTAGATGCAAGACAAGCATTTTCAGATTGTAAAACTGGGCAAGTTGAATTCCAAGCTAGAGATTTCAATATACTATTTAGTGTGAATTTAAACAGACTACTGTTGAACATAATATTTGAATGCCATTTACTCTTTTATCACTAAGTATTTCACTGAATCACAGAACTGTAGGGATTGGAAGGGACCTCTGGACTTTATCTAGTCCTTCTGGTTCCCTACAGTAGGTTAGATAGGAAAGTGTCCAGGCACGTTTTGAATATCTCCAGAGAAGCAGACTCCACAGCCTCTCTAGGCAGCCTGTTCCAGCACTCTGTCACTCTCAAAGTAAACAAGTTTTCCCTCATGTATGGAAGGAACTTCCTACGTTCCAGTTTGTGCTCATTGCCCCTTGTTCTGCCACTGGGCACCACTGAATAGAGGCTGTCCCAATTCTCTTGACTCCAGCCCGTTAGATACTTATAGGCATTCATAAGATATCCCCCTCTGTTTTCTCTTCTGCAGGCTGAACAGTCCCAAGTCTCTCAGCTTTTCCTCATACAGGAGATGCTCCAGGCCCTTAATCATCATTGTGATCTCCCACTGCACTCCTTCTAGGAGATCCTTGTCTTTTTTGAACTGAGGAGCCCAGAACTGAACGCAGTAGATGTGGTCTCACTAAGGCAGAGTAGAGGAGGAGGATCACCTCCCTCAACCTGCTGGCCATGCTCTTTTTAAAGCACCCCAGGATACCATTGGCTTTCTGATCCACCAGGGCACACTGCTCGCTCATGGCCAGCCTGCTGTCCACCAGAACTCTGAGGTCCTTCTCTGCAGATCTCCCTTCCAGCAGATCAGCCCCTAATCTATACTGATGTGTGTGGTGCAGGACTCTGCACTTGCCCTTGTTGAACCTAATAAGGTTCCTCTCTGCTCAACCTTTCAATCTGTCCAGGACTTGCTGAATGGTAGCACAGCCTTCTGGTGTGTTAGCCACTCCTCCCAACTTTGTATCATCAGCAAACTTGTCAAGGGTGGACTCTATCCCTTCATCCAGGTCATTGATGGAGATGTTGAACAAGACTGGAATAGCTATCCCAACTGAGAAACAGGGCACTGATATTCTGTATAGCATTTTGACTCCTTTTGGTTAACATATGCTTTTCAGATGACCCTACAGAGGGTTTTTTCTCTCTGAATAAGCAAAAAAAGCCTTGTCTACTACTAGAAAACATTTTGTTCAATACAGAAATAAAAGTATTCTAGTTTGCAGTGCTGTGGTTTTCCTAGAAGTAGAGTTTAAAGAGTTGAGAAGGAAAATATTCTCCTCTACCCCTGTAACTACCCTCTCCTACAAAAAAAAAAAAAAAAAAAAAAAAAAAAAAAAAAAAAAAAGTAAAAACATAACTAATTAACTGAAACTTCTCATCACTTTTACATCTAAACATTGACTTAGATCATCTGGAAAATGTCAGTGTGTAAAGATAAATTTATTTCTCCTTCAGAGAATGAAGATCTGTCTGGACACGCATTGCCGTGAAGAAAGACTAATTAAAGAGTTTCTTTCTAGGTAGTCCATCTGACTCAGTTATTGAATCTGACCCAGATTCAGATATTGCCAGGTCAAATCCCAGTCTTGTGAGGGAAAAAAGACTGATCTATATTTACAGGCAGCCTGGTTTACATCTCGGATGACCACTTTTGTTGGTTTCGATGATTTGCCATAATGTTGATGTTTCAATGGAAGGGCACTGCCCATTTGGGTGTGCATGGATGGGTTCAGATGCAGTAGTAACTTCTGGACAAGTCACATGTGCAACAGTTCCAACCCTGCCAGGAGCTGGGGTCCTCAAGCAGCAGGGCCACTCTGCATATTGAACATACACTGTGATATGTACACTCATCACATGCATTTATCGCTTTGAGAAACAAAACCTGAAGATTCCTGGTAATTTATTGTAAGTGAAAATGGTTGAAAAAAATTATACATGATCTCACCTTGTAGGAGTAGAAATTAGGAAAAAGAGAAGAAGGGAAGGGAAGATGAGAGGACTAGAAGTTAGACAGGTAGGGATCAGCAGGACAAAACAGTTGGATGTGTCAGCACCAGGGAATTGCATCTCCCATCTGTTCCTTCTTTTGCAGAGGCATTGAGTAATTAGGAATTGTCCCTCAGGCTACCTATATACTCAGGCCTCCTGGCCAAGTCTCAGAACAACCCCAAATCCCTACAGGGAATTTGAGTAACAAAGGCTACAGCCACTCAGTGAACAAAAACAAAAGAGAAGAGACAGAGCAAGTCATATTTACAGTAAGGAGAATTTTTGAAAGCATCTGCCATCCCACCCACTGTGAGGTGCAGGTTGTTTAATGTCCCAGAGGAAGTAATGCAGTTACTAAAGCCAGCATGTGTATTTTTCTCTGGGATAGTTTAAATTCATTAAATGCTACTAAAAAAATATTTGTCCTTGGAAGGTTTAAAAGCAAGTCTTTTCATAAAACGTTCTGTAAGGCTCACTGAGGTAACGAGTAATGTGAAAGAGCTGAATATTAGATTCCAAGCACTGCAGTATGATTGAAATTTCATGTTACCTGGAGGATAAGATAAAATCCACTACGTTGCTTTGAAATAATTTAAGCTAAAAAAACAATTTTCCGATTTTATCAATGCTGCTGGAGATTTATTTGAAGCATACAATAGAGTATCATTTCCTAAAATCACATGCTCTTTGGATTGTTTAAATGTTTACCATATGCAAAATAAAATAGAATTTTGCAATAAACTGCTTCCTCCTTCCCTTCTTGACTCTATCCTGGCAAGTTTCAACACAGGGATATAGGTGGATGATTTTCTATTTGAGCAATGTCCAAAGCTTCACTTGCTGGCCTCCCAGAAGGCTTTGCTATCATGTACAAAACTTGCAAGTCTGGTAGTGCTAGAGCAGGCAACAGTTGTCAGTCAGGAAGACAAGGGCTTGAGCAATTGATATGGGAAAGGCTAGCCCTTCTAGGGAGGCAGAGAAGGATTTTCTCCTTTCTTGCTCTTGGCAAAGGACTAAGCCAAACCTTGTTTTTCTGGGCCAATCAAGATGTGGAGGTAACAAAAAGCATTGTCTGCAAAAATCACCAGTCAATAAATATTTTTCTTGGTTTCAGAGTAGATAGGGCAACTGAAAACATCTCCTACCTTGTGCTGCCATGTAGGAAACCCACGTTTGGGCACACTGACATACAAGGGCATTTTACAGCATCCGTTGTGCAATGCAGATCTCTGGGTAAAGGACAACGGTTCCTCCTGGAGGACACATCACATTTTTGCGTCAGAGTGAACACTTAATTTACTGCAGATGGATCATAGTGGTGTTCTGATGCCATCTCTAACCTGGGCATACTGCCATGCCGCAAGTTCATTCCAGCAATGTACTGAGATAGCTTTGCTCTTCCTACTCTCAAGTCTCCCTGGAGACAGTCCAGGTAGGCTTTCCCTACTTTCTAACAGCTCTTGGCTAGCTCCTTCTGGACTCTGCAGTTCGTTTCCAGATCTCCCACCTCCAAAGGTGCAGGTCTTCACACCTTCCTTGCTGCAGACTAGGGCATACTGTCCTATACAGATGGGCCAAAAGTTGTGCCCATTCAAATAACTATTTCTGGTGCTTTTTGTTGCTGGCTAACAGTTCTAAATATTTGTTTGCTGGTTGTAATTATCCAGGTTTGTGAATTACTCAGAAAATATTCAATTAGCAAGAAATTAGTTGTATTTTTAATTGCCCACTCTTCTGTGATGAAATATAGTATAAGCATAGCTCAGATGAATATAAATGCAGAAGATTATGCATGCAGGGTTGGAAGCTTTCCTGAAAAGCTTTTTTTTTCAAGTCCTGACTGAAGCTAGCAAAATAAAATGAAAGACAATTATGGGAACTGCATTTTTAAATTCATGCGCAGGGTTGGGCTGGAACTCAGGACATGCACCAGCTATAATCATCTGATCAGTCCCTCGGCACCAGTCTCAGCATCTTCAATCCAAAATGTGCCATTCCTCAGCACTCCCTGTCAGACAGGTCTTTGGAGGCCTCCGTCCAACTAATAGAAAGCTCTTGGCATGAGGATGAAGGATGAGCAGAGGCTACCTGAACGCAGTGCTCAGAACTGTCAGGACACTGGACATTAGCCAGAGATCAGCTTGCTGTGGGACAAGGCTCTCCCACCTCCTCAGTGTGCCAGAAGCTCAATTTCTCAGCCTTTGAGGCAGAGGATACCTCCTCTCATGTTTTATGCACATGTGAAATGAGGGCGATTGGAGAGATGGATACATTTTGCTGAAGGGCTATGAAGAAGTTCATGCTGCTTTCCATAAGCTTTGGTCTCTCTTAGATATTGCACTGAACAAAATAACAACTTTTAAAATAACAAGTCAGTACCTTGCTGCTGGAAGCAGCTCTAGACAGGTGGCGCAGAAGTGTTCTGGCAGCCTCTGCCTCATCCACTGGTTGAAGGCCCCGCTCTGCAACACAAGTCTGGCCAACAAAGCTCTCAGTATCCAACTTTGCATTTTGTGGGTGCAACACTATTTGTGTTCCACCTAACCCTGACCATTAGATACCTATACCATTGGTAGATGCAGCTAGTAAATGCAAGCACAATTCCACAACAGAGCAGCGTAAAACAACGTGCCTATCACAGGAAATCCCATACAAGGTTTGAAGAAGTGGTCAATTTGACCCTGAGCACAGATTTAAGGCTGCCAGACTGGTTAAATATAATGAAGGTAGCTCCATGCTCTTATGACAGAAGTCAGTGATTCATTGTCACCCCTTGCAAGATAAACTGAGAGCTCAAAACTAACATCTTGACAGGTAAAATGTCTTTGATTTTGCCTTTAATTCAGCAAGCTCACAACATTACTGGGTTCCCTGTATTAATAATGAATGCATGCTGAAGAGGTTGTCAGTGACAGGGTTGAGTTCTAGCCTGGTAACGGCATGCCTGGGAAAGCAGGACTCTCCTTGCAGTGTGCCAAGCAGAGGCAGGAAATGCAGCAACTCTAACACCATGTGGAAGTAAAATGGTGGTAATATGATCATTAATTAGATTTATAAACTCCTTTATTGTTTGCAGCATTAGTTGTTCAGTCAAAAAAAATCCATTCAGAGCGAAGCGATTTGGATCAAACAGATTTGTACCTATATATGACAGCACAATTTGGCCCTTTTCTTCTTATTGCAAATTTGAACTGCAAAGCCTGTGAATTGATTTGCCAAGAGGAAAGCTTAAGAGCTGTATTTGAAGACTGTTGAAAGCATGTGCTGGCCTTTTGTATAAAAAGGAACACATTTGAATCTACATTTAACAAATCACTGGATATTAATTTCATTTTATTCAGTTTCTTGGCCACAGTAACATTTATTCAATCCTCATCTTTTATCTCAGTTGCAGAGCAATTCTATATTTACTGTACAGTATTTCATCTGAAGGATCATTAACTCCATTAATAGCAACAACCTGGAGGTTTTCTAATTTATGATTCCTCCACTGGTCATTATTTTCTCAATGCCACGAGTGATTATGAATCTGAGTGATGCCAAACCACTGCAGCCTCCATTGAGTTCAGCAAGAGTTGCAGCTGGTTGGCAAATTATGGCCTTTGGTATTGCATTTGTGTCAGAGTGGCAAAGCTCTGAGGTGAGGGGTGGTCATGCGACATTGTAGTGATTTTGAACTCCAGAGAATATTGTCTTGGAAATCTCAGAAAAGAATTTAACCTCTCTTCCACATCTTATTAAACTCTTTCACTGACCCCTCCACCTCCTAAACAAAGACTGCAAATTGCTCTAGTTGTGAGCAATATTATATACAAGTAAATTGCTGCTACACAGGATTCCCTAAACACTAATACTAAATACACACATAAAGCAGCCAATGTCAGCAGACCAACTTGTGACAGTCAGACATACTAATAATATTCTTGAGTATAGCTGGCTTACTTGGTAAACTTACATCTTGACTTTAACATTTTTATTGCTATTTTGTTCTAAAAGTATTCAGTGGCATCTAGCCTTTTTCTTAACACTTTAAGTCATATAAACTGAAGTATTGATTTCTTCAAATAACCCAATGGTCTCGTTGAATTGCTGGCAGGCTGTGCTGCACTAGTCTTGCTCTGGTTATCACTACCCATTCAATCAAACCTTTAAGACTCTTAACAGAAGTAAGGATGGTTACCAATCTTTTCTGAAAGGCCCCAAATCTACCACCAGCATCAACTGAGCAGTACAGTGTACAGGTGGCTCCTATTAAAAACAGATTTGATGGTGGAAGTTTGATGGAGACAATTCAATATACATCTATTTTAAGAAAAGATTTAAAACTCAGTGTACAGCAATATTCAAAGAGAAAAATGACACAAAAATAAGACTCTTTGCTACTGCATAAATCACAATTAGAAGGAATATAGAGACTAACCTGTATTGGGTCAATAATAGCCTTATCAGGGACAAATATCAATGATGGACACATAAATACCAAGAATGCAACACATCTCCATTAGAACATGAAGAATACCAATAAGAACTAGGCAAGAAATCTTCGACTGATCTAACTACTATAGCTGGATCCATAGAGAGGAAATAGTTTATCTGACCCAATCGATGTTCTCATCCATACCCCTAAGATAGAGAGATATGTGCTGTTCATTTAACACTACAAAACACTAAGCCAATAACCACTGCAGTACTACATCCTCCTCCCAACACAGCTGTGACAGATTTGCTACAAGTGGTGAGACACCACGAGTCTCTGTACACATCTGCATCCCAGCAGTCGTCTGGGAGCAGCACTCAGCACCGCAGTCCCTCAGCAGCCCCAGTGCCCCATCCGTGAGGCACTAATAGAGCACAGCTATTCGACTGTCATTCTGGTATGGCTTTATAGCATGACCTGCTCAGGTCCAAATGAAAAAAATTCCTGCACATATGCACTCAGACACTCAAGGATAGTAACAAAGACATGAATATTTAACAACAAAAAAAAAAGGGTTATATATAATTTGTGTTACTTTGTTCCTGTAAGACAGCTTCTGCTCTTGTTTTGGTTTCTTAAGCAAGCTACAGTCAGAAAAAAAAAGCCTCACTGTACAATAATCCATCTTTTTTTCCCCAAGATACAGCCAACTTATTTTTCTTAATAGACATCATGAAAGTTTTTCATTAATATATTATGAAGTACTGTATTTACAATAAATTACACTGAATACATAAAAACATCAAACACTTTCCAGAGTATTTCTATCAGTTCTAAGGCTGCTATTACTCATGACACTAATTTTGATAACCACATCAGCTAAATAAGAAGATAGTTATTGACTCTAAGCATAACTTCTGAAGAAATTTTTTGTATGCCCTTCTAGAAATGCTAAGTATTTGGAGACAGAGAAGGAGTGACTTTAAACCATAGTGTGAAAACCGGTATGGTGTTATGACAAAATGACACAAAAAAAAACCAACTACAAAAAGACAAGTTGGCAGTTCATAACCAGAAATGAACACCAACTGCATTTATTTAAGGACCTGTCAAAGGCAAGTATCTGCGAATTACAAAGAATGTCCGGTCTGATGGAAAGAACAGCTAACATTTTTTACCCATTTTTCCCTAAGAGAGGAGAGCATGACATCTTAATAGCGTAATCAAAACCCTGATTGCCTTTGGTGACAGTACGTGCCACAGGATCTGAATGGATTTGATGGAAAGGAGCATTTGTTTTGAATGTGTGCATTCTATGATTCTGTAGTGCAGGATTTTTGTTTCCTAACAATAGTCCTTTCAGCATCTCTTTAATAAAGCAGCAAAGGGTGAGATGGAAGCATGTGAATATAGGAAAACCATACTCAGAGTTGAGCATAAGTACCATTTTCATGTTGCATCCTCAGAGTTTCACTACCATGAGATACACAAGTGTTCAACTGTGAGAAGAATTTGGATCTAATCTCTCTATGGTAAGAATCATCACTAAACATTGAATCAGTCTGACGCATTTGTTTCGGTTTTAATGTTTGCTCTCACTGAGAGCAAAGAAGCCTCCTGGATTGTATTCTCAGATTTCTATTTTCAGAGGTTTTTGCAGAGATGTTTCTTTACTGTTTTGTGGTCATATTTCCTCTTATTTTCCCTACCTTTTTTTTTTTTCCTTTTAATAAAATGCAGAGTTGCAACACTTGAGACCATTTCTTCTCCATATTGGAACATTCACCCGTGGTGTATTTGGAAGGAAAGCTTCAATGTACAGGCTTACCCTTTACTCTTTAAGTGCTTTACTTTTTACCCTTATGTGCTTATGTCTGTGAGGAGTGAGGAGAAGTTTGGATACACAAGGAACGTGTGCTGGAGATCTCAACCTGAACTACTTAGCCAAGCAATTACAGAATCACTGAAGTTCAAATGCTGCACAGGGCAGTGTCATAATCAGAAATGTAAATGAACCATGATATTCGTAAGGAGCTAATTAATGGCCTAATAAATCCCTCCAGCAATGAATTAATTCCATTAAAACTCTGGAAAAGAAGGAGAAGCTGTTTTTCCTGTACATAGACAAAATTCTTTCAAGGATATCTTGTGAAACTGGCCAGTGCTCAAATTTAGAGATTCATCTGGGAAACAAACAAACAACAAAAAACTAGAAATAAAAGTAAAAATTAGAACAGCAACCCACCACCACCCAAACCAAACCAAACGAACAGAACTACAAATAGCCTAAAAGTAATTTGAAGGAAGGATATGCTAGTGAAAGCCGTCCTTCAGGAACAGAGCTGCAGCCCCACCTCTTGATTCCAGGAGCCCACACATTAACCTTGGCCGTGCTGCCACCCCTATGTGCTTTCCAGCCTGCTGCATCAGAGACCTTCTGAATTTGTCTGATGCAGAGCCATTCCTGTAAGCTAATTGCAGATGGGTCAGGCTACGTGAAGTCTCCATTCTAGCAAGCTCACTTCTGTAAAGACCTGCTTAGGTGGCAGAGGCACTACTGGGGTTCGGCATGCTGCTCTGCCACCACCAGCAGCCAAAGCTACAGTATACAATGCTTCTGCAGCGTGAAGGTAACCAATGCCTGCAATTCCATTATTTATAGGAAGTCATTTAACTACAATGTACTTAAAGGAAGAGCCAGAGACTAGTAAATGTCTCTTAAAAGAGACAGATTGTTCCATATCAGAAAAGAAGGGCAAGACAAGCTAGCAATTCTTCCTTTCTTTTTAGTTCTAGATTCTGTAACAATGCAAAAACACTTTTTTTTTTTGTTTGCATCCCTCGGTAGATGAGATTCCTGCATCACATTGATCCCTCTTCAGAGAAACTTGGAAGGATGGCGAAAGTTTTAGGACCAGCAGCCTCTCTCCTTAGCTGTGTTTGCCCAGAAGATGCTGATAAAGAGAGATTTCACTGCCTCAGCTATTTCTTTCAGTATATCCAGTTGGTCAGTCTGACTGTCTTTTTCACACTGAGCATTTTGTAATCAGATCAAATAGTTTGTTGCTGAGACAAATTTGTACAACAATTCTTTCTCCGGCTTAAAAATAAACCACCTACGATTCAAGTACTCAGGTTTTACTCATTGTCTTCATTGAAAAATAATTGTATGTAGCAATTTCACATTGACATTTTGCATGTAAAAATATCACTATTGTCAAATATCAGAGGAAAAGAAATAGTTAAAACTACTTTTGTCTTTTATTGTTTAGGAAGGAAAATCTCTAAAAAGTTTTAAGAAGACCTCTATCCAAAGAAGGCAAGCCTTGGAAAGTAGCTGATGTGGCTGGGGCAGGGAGTGATTTTCACATAACTGCATCTGAAAATAAGGGTGCCAACTGATATTTCTATAAAACTAAATTCCTGATTGCACAAACTGATCAGACAAAGATAACTGGTCCTTTCTTACATTGTTGGTTCTAGAGTCAAAATTAAAGCCTTTGGGAGGGATGGGTGGTAAGGGAGGGAAAATAAATCAGCCCAACAACATCATTTAGGGCTTCAGTTCTTCACTAGGGATGTGCATGTCTTAAGCTCTTGACCTAAAGTACCTTAAAATGAGGATATACAGTGGGTATCTTACAAGTGCTAGTTAGTAATGAGCTCCATTATTATTCACTTCCAGGTCTTTTCTCCACGTCTTGCTCAGACATATTGTAAAACTCTTCTTTTTCCCCTTGAAGTCACCATAGTGCTTACAGGTGGCCTCAGTTTCACCTAGACCTGAAGATGCGCTGCTTTCCTCACCAAGGCCCTTCTCAAAGACCTTTGTTTCCTGCTCAAACAGACTTTAAAGCAGGGAGAAGAAGGACTCTAACTCAGCAGGCGTGCAGGATGCAGTACAGGTGCAATAAATAAACAGAGAAGCATCTTGTCAGCCTAAAATACTCCCTGGGATTAGGCTTAGTAAAATAATAATAGTTGTAGTGATGACTGAGGCTTACTACTGAAAACCTACAATTTTCAACAGCTGTGGCTCCCAAATTATGACAGATGCCAGCCTGTATACCTCTGCATTTACCCCACTGATTCTGTGCTTCATTTTGTCTGTAAAAACAGTGGATCAAATTGGCCCTGTGGGTAATTCCCCTGACTTAACCATCCCTTATTTCCTCTGAGCAGCAGCGTGTAGAAGCAGGGCTGACTACCTCGTCTGTGACTCCCCATGTGCAGAGATCTGATTAAAATTAGTAGATGCAGAGCTATTCAGGTATCCAAATCGGATCGGTTATAATTAGAACAAAACTGTCACAGCAACAAAGTGATGTGCAAATGTGTTCTTCCTTTAGAGAAGAAGCAACTGCAGAAGAACCACTTTGCAGATAGGGTATTCTGTTTGGCTAATAAATCTGATTAACTTTCCAGGTCATTCTGTAAATGCAGAATGGCTTGAATTTAGAGAGAAACAAGGTTGGGAATTTCCTTGCTTTGACAAGTCCCACTTGCAGAAAGTATTTCTAATCACAACTGTGTGCAGAATATGACATTTTGAGCATTGTAGCACATTGTAACATTATTGTTTTCATTGTTTAAATAATACATTTCAGCACTCCTGAAACCTTGATGATATATTGCCATGACCCAAAACAGGTTACTCTGAGTCAGCTGAAATTTAACAAGCATTTTTTTCATAGTGAAGCACCACTTGCAAGGAGTCGTAATTTGTAAGAACATCTTTCTCCAGTTCCATTCTCTTTAACAAGCCAAGGACTCCTGTCAGAGTGCACTTCCTACTGAAGGTACGGTTAGGAATTGATTACAGCTCACTAGCTGAATAAAATCAGTCAGAAATACTGTTATTTGTTACAACCTTGGAAGTACTGTTATAATAAATTTTTTAAAGAAATATTTAAATAGTTTGATTTTTAAAAAAATGTTTTAGGCCACTAAGCAATATCTTTCAAACAGTTTACCAAGTAAATTACCACCCTAAAACTGCATTTGTTTAAAAATTTCTATGCATTTAAATACAACGAAGTCATCTTTTATCCCATGACAAACTCAAGTCACATATGGATGAACAACTGCGCAGTACTCATCCAGAAGGAAACCTCAGTCTGCATTGTGCAGAGACACAGCTCTCTGTAGACTTGGCTTTGTTGAGGTGAATGGGTGCCCTAGTTACAGCAACAGTAATACAAAAATAGGCCTTAATATCTTGAGTTAGTTTTAGCATAGATTTGCTTGGGAAAATTTGACTTTTATATAATGTGCATATTTCCATCGGCTTTGTTTCTAGTATTTGTGACAACTTTGCATATCCAAAGAGAAAAAAAAAAATGGAACAAGTGCATCAGCTTCATCCTGTAGGGGACAATTCCACTCCAGCCTTTCCTGTTCAAGGATTTGCACCCTTGCTTTCCTCATCATTGTTTCTTCTGAGGGATTTGAGAATAGCTATGGCCATCCTGAAGCTGAGACACCTGAAAGTGCATCTATGTACATACTGATGAGTATGACAGCTGGCCATGAGCAGGAGGTCTTCTCCTCACTGCTTAGGGAACAAATCCCTCACAATAGTAGAAGGTACAACAAGGGACAACTCTCCCTTGTCTATGATTAAAATTTCATTGCAGAACTAGAGATTTTATCTCCCAGGAATTCCCCACAGAGACGAATATCCTGGATGATGGACTCAAAAAATAAATGAAGGAAGCACTAAAATCACAGCTTTCGTTTCAGTGGTATACCACTAACACGTGCCCTGCCTGGTGGTGATGCAGCAGGGGCAGGACTCTGGCAGCAAATGCTCCAAGCCCAGCATGGGCACTGACCTCAGGGCCTCCAGTGGGAGCTGCCTCTGTGGCCGGCCTCCAGCTGAAGGAACTCATCTGCCTGCACCATGAGCTCCTGCAAACCTTCCCATGGTGCTGCTCATACAAGCGCTGCAGTCAGTGCCAGGAAAGCTCAAGTCTTAATTCCAGACCTGGCACTCACTTGCCATGTCTAATTATATGTTACATTAAGTATTCATGAAGAAAAAAAATCCAAATGCGACTGACTGTAATAAAAGGGATTTAACAGTCTGCGTGCAGTTCAAGATGCACTGCAAATACGCAGAACTTGCACTGCAGCTCTGTTTCTCTGGTCAAGACGATGCATCTCAGTGCTCTGGTCACCTCTGCTTACCTTGTCTGAGAGCCGGGATGAAATCTGTGATGTAAGAGCTACGGCCTGTCTGTGTGGTGGGTTTTAGAAACCCATTATGCTGTACATAGGTTTCCCAGGCAACACTTGCAATACAGCCTTCAGGATCTGCTAGTTATTTGTGTTGACAAACCACATACAATCTGCCATTACTACGGCGGTTGACTCTAGCACTTCAGGGTTTTCAAACTTTTATAGGAGCAAAGGTTATGTTTCATTTAATAGTGACAGAAACTGAGGCAGCTGCTGGTGGAGCTGCTCTGGTACATGACCACTGCACAAGCTGCCATGCCACGCTGCCTCCTTGTGGGTTTTTTGTTTGTCAATGGAAAATGTAAGAGTGCTTTGGAAAAGACATGCTTTTCTCCCAAGTCATCACTTCATTTGGAAATTCATAACTTGACACAGAATCAGTGCATGGGTAAAAAAATAAAAACACTATATACAAGCATAAAAATATCTGATTATACGCTCTTACCTCCTTCTAAGCAAAAGAAGTGAAATAAAACACTTTATCTTAGACTACCTTTCTTTACAGTATTTCTAATATTGAAATAACGAGGAAAAGAATATGAAATCTGACACGCAAACCAAAGTTCAGTGAGGAGAAAGATCCAACTCTGTATCAAATTTGCAGAGGGAACATCTCCATGTCTCCTCCTCCTCTCTTCCTCAGTGCAGTCCCAGATGTACATCAGGACTGATCTTACCCATTTGGAAGATCGCAAACACCAAGAAAACAGTAGTTTTTATAATAGAGTGAAACAAAGCTAAATTAAATGTTTTCTTAAGAGCAGTACTGAAGGACCCAGGACAAGAAAACTAATGGAAGATATATTTTAAGTTACCAAAAGCATTAAAAGGCAGCTGTTTAATCCCCAAATTGTCAGCTTAAATCCTTCCCCTGGCAGATATTCAATTCTTTTCCTCTCAGAGGAAAACACAGAGAGCACATTACTCTTTGCTCATGTGCCACCTTGATCACCTTTTCTAGAAAGCTGCCCATGCCTGAAGCATAGATTAGCAATTTGAGAACCAGCTGGGATGACATGCAGCAGCCACCTGCCTGGCAGGATGAGCTGCATCGCACCGGTGGCAGAGAGATCTCTGCTCAACTATGGACCTAACCTTCCGCTCACCATCTACTTTTTCACCAATCTCCCATTTTAAGGCTTCATAACAGCCACACAAATGACATTTTCTCCCTGAACTATTTTCCTATCATGGCTTCAGTCACTTCCTTGAGAAATGCCATAAGAGGATATTGGCTTTTGTTGTTTCGACATCAGCTACGTTCTACTTCTCATAGTTTTCAGGAAGTTTAAATTTTTGAAAGAAGGATTGGGAATGGATCTACTTTTTTCTTATCTGAAAGATTTATCAGAAGTTTACTTTAACATAACTTACGTAATTTGTGACATACTCATAATTTCATATTTTATTTAAGTATCTGTATATATGCTCTAGTTATCATCTGTATTCATTACCCTCAACCTGCTTTGATATAACCACAAAAAATTGAGCAAGATAACTGAGCCTTCTACCACAAAACCACATGGAAGTATGGAGATAGATAAAAAACAATTTTATATTAGCACATTTTCCTCTGAGAGGTTTTACAGCTTGATTTGCTATATTCTTTCAAGCAGTCACCAACATTTTTGTTCATTCATTGTTCCCCAGGTATACTCACTTTATGAAACTCAAAATACAGTGTAAGTATGTATATTTTTTACAAGGCATAAATCTTCCTCTTTTCTCTTCTAAACTGCCAATTCTAGCTGCTGAATAAAATTATGATTATTTCTGTCATACTCAATATATTATCACTGGCTGATCAAAGACAAACTTTGTAAGACAAGTGTCAGTGTAAACATGTACATTTTAAAGAAGTTTAGACTTTGATCGGAAGGAATGATAACCAGAACTGCAAACTCATCTTGATGTTCTGGCCATATTTTGAAAGAAGACAATGAGAGAAAAACCTACAGTTCAAAAAGCCGCTTCCCTGAGCTTGATATCGAAATCCTGCAGACTTTCATAAAAGGTGCAGAAATACCGCAAATAGAGAAGTCACAAAGAGAAGAAACGATCAACAAACTGCAAAATGACGTGTAGAGAATACAGACATGGGAAACAATTGCAGTCTTTCACTGACAGAGCAAAAAAGAAACAGCAGAAAATGTAACTGAACAACTCCACTTATTGTTTCCAGACAAATTTATTTCCATCCACACTCCTTAGACCATCCTAAAATTAATTCTCAAAGCCTGCAAGCTCTAGAGATACTGCAGAAGAGACTGGGAAGCACATTTGGCTCATAAAGAAACCAGAGTCTCTTTGAGGAGCTCTATAATAAGTGACTCACAAGAACAAATTGGCCAGGCTACATGCTAAATCTGCACCTTGGAAGAGCTCATTTATTGGGAAAATTTTGTCCTGAATTTATCCAGATGTCTTTCAACAAAATATACCAAAATATCACTACTGGCTTCCAGCAAGTGTCAAGTGCGGCACTCCTTGTTAATCTGGCACCACTTTTTTTTTTATTTTGAGTTCTATGATCATTCATGAACAATAAACTACATAATCCTGATAGGTTATCCTAAGGTCATCGTAAGTCAAAAGATTTTTTATTTCACTTCCCGAATTACACTGTAGGAAAATTATTTCAGTAGATTCAAGTATCTCAGAGAGAACTGAGCTTGTGAGGCTCTGACTTCTCTGCATTCTGAGATCTAAACAGAAGATAAAGTAGCAATACAAATTGCTGTTTAAATGTGCATTTATAGCTCTCTGCTAAACACAATAAAGATCTCCCAGCAGATAGTATTTTGATTTGCGTGTGGGTGTACTGCAGTTCTGCACTGCATTCTCTAAGCATCACTTAGCAATATTTATCTTGTTCTTTGATTCTTGCATAACATACAGCTTTTACTTCCAGACACAATATCAACTTAGAATGCCAATACCATAATATCCTTTTTATAAAACCTATAAAATGTGCACTGCAAAAATCTAGTATAACAAATGAAAGTCCTGCTACAGTGTTTGAGATTTTTGCTGAACACTGTATGGTAACTTCTGTCAGGCTTTCATCCTTATCATGTCAAATGGCTGTAAAATTCACTTTAACTATGGTTCTAGAGAATATGTCTCTGAAACATTTTTGTATGCTGTTGTATATCCCGGCTCAACTTTTTTGTCACCAAACTCGTATCTGTAGGCCACCATAATTCAGGTAAACTTCTGGGACTGACCAAAGAGAGCAGTGTGAGACAGGCAAATACGTTCACTGAGCTGCAGCAACCCCCCTCACTGCACCCACCGTTGCTGCCTGTAAGTAAAGACAGCTTCAAAGGAGAAATCAGCAATTCACAGAGCAGCTGCTGGAAGGGTTTGATCAGGAAACCTTTGAGAGCAGGCTCAGCAGCACTATTCCCTCCTTGAGTATGTATTTCTTATCACATAAACCACCAAAACTAATCCCTCTGTGCAATGGACATTTGTGCATCTTCTGTTCAGCATCATGTGAGTTTCTTGGACAAAGTCCACCGTTTAGATGTTGGCTAGTGCACATGCTTATTTTCAAAGGGGTTTCTAATCCACTGATGTTTAAAAGATTTATTGGTTTAATTATTAGTTTATTTTCTGGTTTATTACTATCCTTTGATGTTACTGGTTATTACAAAACTTCTCTAAAGGCACTTAATTACTCATGTCATTCAGAGATCTATCGAAGTCCAATTTAAGTCAGCTCATATGGTCCTCCCTGAAAAAGAGACTGTGAATCTTTTTTTCAGTCATTAAGTAAAAGAGAATATCTTCCAGAATGTTTTTCATAATGGTGAAGTGAGTAACAAGTTTATATTGGGACTGCCTGAGGGAACACAAAGCCAAGGAATGGGGAGAAATGGATTTTCCAAGCGCAGCTATCTGATGGCTCAGGAGCAATACTTGGGTGAAGTCACAGGACACCTTGTTGGTGAAGGCAGCCCTTTCTGTGCAGACTCAGCTCTGCTGTTCTGAAAGTGTAGCACTTCAAGCAAGTCTTTGAAATGATCTCTGTGTTTTCATTCTAAGGCAGAAGGGGAAGGTATCCAACCTCCACCCTCCTCAAAGAACTGCTGTTGCACAGTGTATGGAGTTGTCTTTCAGAAGAAAGGTGGCAGGTAACAGGAAGATTTCTGGAGCCCTGAAAACTGGAAAAAACTGTATTGTTTGTGCCATGAAGAAAGATTAAAGTGCTTATCATGCATCCAGTTGCACTAGTTCCTCATGCTGAATGGTTCTCAATAAGTAAATGTGCTTTTTATCCACTGTTGTGAGAAAATCAGTAGCCTACCATGGCCTTTGCACTGCTAATGAGAAGATTCAATGTCATCAGGTGAGAATATCTGAGAGGAGCTAATATTCATTGGCTTCTAAACAGATAAAAAATAGACCATAAACGTATGCCCAGATTTAAAATACTTGCTCAAAATCTGCTTATGAGCTATGGAAAAGATATTGCATCTCAGTGGAAGAACTGATGAAAAACTCTTCTGACATGCTAATAAATGCAGACTGACAAGGGAAAGTTGAGAGCCAAGTGTCAAGCTCCCAGATGAAGGAGGTCAAATCTTAGGAAACTGATTAAATGCAAAAGACTGAGATCAGCAGGAGTCACGGGCTTTTGGCAGCTCTCTGAAACAGGCTTTGTATTTAGGAACTGAACTGCACACTTAGTATTAGTCCAGATGTAAAAAACAAAAAGCATTACAATGATCAGTTCATCAAATTCCAATTCTAAATCTATTTCAAAGGATATGCACCTTAACATATCCTCTGCAAATACAGCCTTCAGCTTTTAGGACCAGAACAGCACAGTGGAGTCCAACTCTGAGAAAATGAAATCCCTCATATCCCTTAACACAGACCAAAAGTAAGGTGGTGCAGCTGAATCCTACCAGATTATCAGAGCTGGTGCTGATAAAAAAGTTGCTAACTTCTTAGAAGAAAAATATTCAGGGGTTTATCCTGTTCTTGCAACCCTGTCCCACCATCTGAAGATGTTCTCACTGATTTTTCTCTGATGCAACCCCACTGGCAATGCACAGAGCAACTCACTCAGGTCCAGACGCACTCAGAACTTCATAAAGCTTAAAACAAAAGCACCCTCAGCCTTTTCAGTTAAGAACCAGCCAAACTAATCAATGAAGCACCTTCAGTGTGCTATGTATGGATACACCACATAAAAGCAGCGTGTTCATAAAAGGAAGATACAGTTGTTTATTATAGACCTGGCTTCAATCAAGTGCTGAGAATCCTATGGTCATCATAACACCAGGTCAGCATTTAACCTATACTAATACTGGTGAAAGCAACCACTGGATTCTCAAAATTAAATGCTAAGGAGATACTTAGCTCATTTAGAGTGATTTTCTCAAAAAAAGCTCATTTCATACTAGACAATATCACCTCTGACACCATATCTGCACAACAGGCTTTGATCCAAAACTCTACCTTTATTAATACATTTAGTGCCAGTGTGGTGACGGGAGGTAACAGTATTCAGCGCCCCTCTTTGCAGGCTATTGGGATGAAACTCCAGTCTCTGCTCCCATTTCAAGCTGACATGCAGAGAGCAGCTTCAGAGCTATCAGCTTGTCAGACATCAAATCCTGAATGTCAGTCAATCCATACAGACTTAATTCAGAAAAGACCCAGATATTGCTTCTTGCAGCCAAACACTGTTTAAAGCCATTATATATGCCTGCTATTCCCTTTGATGGAAATCAAATTGCTCCCACTCTCACACACAGCCTGAAGGTCATATTTTGCCCTTGGAAAAGCAAGCAATTTGTTTTTAAAAAGTTCCTCAGTGCATTTCATGGGAGATAGCTGGTTTTGATCCTTTTAAAATTACATTCTGTAGTAAGAAACAGTTGGTACTTGGTTTGTCCTAATTTTGAGTGTTAGAATACTATCTATCTGTCCAAGGGACTTTCTATTTGGTAGGTCAGTGTAATGTGCTGATACACAAATTTTCTAAGATAGCCAAAAGCTGTTGATGCACACCATCAGACCTGGAACTGCTGCAGCACTTTCCAGGAATGCAGTAAGTTGCTTAATTAAGGATGCTTTCCCAGCTGTGCCATGTTTTTTGTCAGGCCCTGTAGGAGAGGCAGGAGTCTCCTCCACCCTTAGCTCTCCTAGTCTCTCCATTCACCCTCATCAGGGAAGAGAGAAAACAGATTCTTGCTGGAGGGTCAGCTGCTGACATCCTCAGTTAACACAGCAACAGCCCAGCTGATATCAAAGAAAAGTCTTTACTCACAGTTTACTGAAGGGCAAGGTGACATAAACAGCAAATACCTGAAAGGGAGACAAGGGAACAACCTCCTAACACATTTCTGCTCTCAGGCTGCAAACATGCAGATTCAAATGCTATCTTTTGTATGACAGGAACATCATCTCTCTGTCTTTCCCCATTAGAGCTGTGACTGTGATATATGGTGGCACTCTGAAATTTTACCAGAAAACACCTCTACACACCAGTTCCCTTGCTTTTATGTAAATGATAGCCCACTTCAGGTCTTACTGGTCTTGCAAGTCAGGAATATCACATATCCACATATCATACATATAATATCTATTTTCTTGATACAGACATACTGATATGATTATCCTACCCCCATTTTATTCCTCAGTGTTTGATCTCTGAAATCAGTGCATTCATTTTGCCTCAACCACTTGGGCAAAAAGAAGGCCTTGAGCATATTTTATCTGATCTATGCTTATAAAGAATGGGCGTTAAAACTCTTCTCTACGGAAGTCCATCTCACTTCAAGTCAGCAGCTGGTACCTTCACCTTGTTTGTCCCATGGAGCTCTGGACAAGAGCTTGTTGTTTGATGTGGCAAGTCACACAAGCAGACACACCAGGTAAGATCAAAACCAGGGGCGTTTCTAACTGCTGGTCATACTCCTTCAGAGTTAGCTTGAGGCTTCTTTCTGGCACACAGAAAGACTTTGCTGAGGAGTTGCATTTTAAGTTGTATTTCTGGGACATCGGTGAGAAAACCTGGAGAAACCTCATGTAATGCTTTACTTATATTCTGCCGTAAATATGTAGCTGGGTTTGAGCATCTGCGAGAAATGGTTTAGCCGCTAAGATAGGTAAACATTTTAAGAATAAGCCCAGAAGTACCTCCAGCAAATTAAAACACTTTAATAGCTCTTGCCTAATTGAATAACAATTAAGGTGAATTTTCTTATAGTAATGCCCTATCTGAATCAACGAACACAATCAACAACAATGTTCGAATTGATTCCATTTTACCAGATCCAGTGCATTCTTCCAATGTAGATGAAGAGTGTGATTTACCCCAATCACAGTGGATTAACATAAGTGTAGGCTTAGACTGCATCATTCAACAATAATTTTATTAAAGACACATCTCTTGTTCTGACGTGGAAATGAAAGTTGTTATCAACTGCCTGTATGAATTATGTTACAGATTACAGTGGCAATCTATTTAACACCTTAGTGCGAAGGGGGCTTCTAGTGCTCCTCTCTCCTCTCTACAGGACAGTAAGAATGTCTCACTTACTAAATGGACCACTAAAGGATTTTGATAGCTATGCGCTCCAACTACTTTAATTTAATTAGAATTATGCATGAAGCTGTGCTAAAGACTAGTTGTGTCAATATTGATGATAGTATCCATAGAAAAGGCATGTATTTGGTCTACAACCACAGATGGCTAAAGTTATTTGTGAAAGCTGTGGAGTGCAATTAAATAAAGGTGTGGTTGTTTTAACTTGCAGAATGAAAAAAGACCAAGAGTTTATATCAGAGAAATCAACATGCATGAAGTCAAATTCAGATGATGAGGTGAGGGCACATGAGAAGCTCCAAAGTCAAGCAGTCATGCTTTCCAGTATTGCAGAAGCAGACATGCGTATATACAAAGCAACCGAATTGCACTGGCTGTGCTTATTCTGCTTAAATAACCCAAGCATCAAACACTGCTGCAAAGATCCTATTTTTGGGTTCAGTGCCTGCTTTCAGACTCTGCCTGGTACAGATTGTGTTACACTGGTCAAAAGAGGGAGGAAAAAAGAAAAAAAGCAACTTTCTAATCCAGGGATAGCCAAGCTGCTGACCACACATGCATTTGAAAGAAGCAGGTGTTCGACTACATAGTCTCAGATTTTCTCTTACTCCACGTGCATTAGAAATTTTCCCTCCACAGGTGGTTAACAGTGCTTCTGAACAAAATGCCTCATTTCTTCTAATATTATAGCCAGGGAAAATTGCTTAGAAAATAAATCAATGTACATTTAATGCTGTAACATAATAGCACACTATGAAAAATTATAGTTACAGTAAACTGCCTGAACTCTGGAAGAACAATGTAATGAACAAGCATAGCTGCTGGAGACAGAGAGGAGAAGACTGGAGAGGGATGTGACAACAGTCAGTGGACATATGAGAGCTAGATGAAGGAAAGAAGAAAATGATCATGTCTTGATGTGCATGGTGGAAGTAATCAGAAACATGAATGATTCAAGTTAGTCTTTGAGAAAACCACTGTCAGAGGTGGAGGAAATGATGCATTTGGAGGCTGGCTGAGGACATTCTTAAATACCAGACATATTAAAAAATATATGGTGTCAGTATACTGATTAGACTTTGGCCAAGGGATGGATTACATGGATAAGTGCAGCTTGTGACAAAAAATGAATAGTAACAAAAAATCTTTGCTTTTAAACCACGAGGAAATCCAAGCCACTCCAAGGATAAGAAACAAATTGGATCTCCTGAAATCAATTATGGAGCTCAGTGTAAGATACAGATCTTTAGTAAATGCTGAGGTTTGGCGTAGAGATACAGGGAAAAAAAAAAAAAAGTGGATGAAATGCATTAAAGTGAAGGAAGACGAGCGCATGACACTACAGAAAAATCTCACTAGGAACAGAGGACTCACAGTACCAAACAGCTTTTGCAACATTTCTAACAGGCATCAGAGTAAAGATTTCACTTTCTCATAATCTCTTCCAAACTAATCACAGTAGGTTATGATGCACATGTTTATCTTAGAGAGCAAGATAGCGTATCAGATCCAGTTCTTATGTCATACTCCAGATCCGTAACTATTCAGAAAAATGACAGTGAAGTCTTCATGGTGAGTTAGAATAGAATAGCTCAGTTAGAAGGGGTGTACAAAGATCAAACCCAATCACCTGATCATTTTAGGGCTAACCAAAAGGTAAAGCATATTAATAAGGGCATTGTCCAAATGCCTCTTGAACACTGACAGGCATAAGGCATGAACCACCTCACTAGGAAGCCTATTCCAGGGTTTGTTCATTAGTTTCATGGTGCTCTAGAAACATGAAGTACAAATACTGAGTATGAATAAGTTGAAACCCTGGGAAAGGACAAGAAGAACAAAAGGAAACTATTTATAATAAAAAGGAAGCCCTACAGATACTAAGAAAAAATAATATGAATGATGACACGAGAGTGAGCTAAGAAAATCATCCTACTTTCCCTTCCCCTGAGATGGCAAGCTGGGTCAGGTAGTCTTCTTCTAGATAGTAAAGGAACCTAAGGCCTTTTAGCAACAGGCACAGGAATCGTCTCCCTGAGAAGTCTTGCAGACAGAGAACTGGATTCTGGACAAGAAAGGGGCAGCATGAGGTGACGCATCTGTTTCTTTCACAAGTAAAATTAACTTTTCCCAGGCCTAGCAAGTCTGGTCCAGGGGCTAATGTAAGTAACCCAGCAAGTTTAACATGAGTCAAAGAAAGATTCTAGCTTCTGGAGGCTTACTGAGAAAGGATCAAGGCGGTATGATTTGCAGGAAATTCAATTAAATACACAAAAGGTGAGTGAGAAAGCTTCAGTGGTTCTCCACTGCTTGTGCTCAGTGCTTGCTCTCTGGAGTTCAGTGACTTCAAGCTGGTTCTCTTGAGGTGCACACACCATATCTCTGCACAGGGCAAATCTTAAAGTGATCATAAAAACCTGAAAAACAGGAGACCTCCTAACACCAATAGAGACAGTGGCAGAAGCCAATTTTGCCAGTGTAGCAGAGCTACTGAACTGGAGGTTGCAGAGGCTAATGCTTTTACAATAGAAGTCACCAACAAGAAAACCTGCGAGACTTAGCCAGTCAGGAAACTGTGCTCAGGGACTCCAGTGTGCACACAGACTTCTGTTCAGCTCATTGAAGACAGAAGCAAAATAAAACCTGTAAGAGGTGTGAGACAAGACTTTTTTTCACATTAAAAGAGGCATGGGTTTCTTTTAACTCCTGGTTATAGGCACTGAAACAACAGGTAAAAATGCAACCACAGGAACTTCTGAGAAATGATGCCTGCAGGCAACTCCCTCAGAACTGTCATCATCCCCTGCCCCCAGAGCCTGCCGAAAAGAGGAGTCTTTCAGCATGAGATAAGAGTCAGCAAATTAAAGCTCTCAGACCAAAGGAAAATCAAGGAAGCTTCTACTGTGAGACTCATATTAAGCCCTTCCTCCCCTCCCCCTTCTTATCAGAGGAACTAGCCTGAATATCTGCAGTTGATTATAATTGTTATGGTGCCATGTAGAAAGCAAAGCTTTTGTAGTGAGATCATAGCCCAAGATACTTAGTCATTAGCAGCTCAGAAAAGGCAATTTCAGCTCCATCCAGATATTCAATGGCATCACTGTAATGTGCCTTGTAATTGACCCAGCCCATCTTGCAAGAACAGAAAACTCAGATTGAAATTGTTTGCTGAAGAAAAGCACAATGAAGGCCAGGAACAAATCTATTACAGAGCTCTGGGACCGTAACCCTAATTTTCCCAGTTCACCCTTGTCTAGTGTAACACAGTCACTCTTGCATTCCCATTATTGTCTTGTAGCCAGCCACTTCTCTGCTGAGCTCAGGGTTGGATCTCTCCCTGCACCGAACGAACCTCAGGGTGATGAAGGCATATGTAATAGTCACCAGGTCCACCTCAAGCAAAATAAACTGATGGAAAGTCCTGGGAGCTATTTAGAAAAAGTTTATTAATGATCTCACAATCAAGTGGCCTTGGGGATATTAAACAGAGTTATTGCACTGTGAAATCGAGAAGGTGATATTGATTTAGATGTGGGTTCGTTTTTAATAATTTAATTTTAATGTCTTAAATCAGTTATGTCCCTTTGGTTGAGCCAGATCCAATAAACAATTATGTTTTAGCAGACCTTTGTTATTGTTACTCATGAGGTAACAGATCAACACATGTACAAAACTCACTTTCAGATGAGTTCAGCTGGCACTGCATCAGCTCTCTGGAGAAGCTCAGTGTAGAATTATACTCATGAACCCCATCCTGACAGGGCTCGGTTGTAATAACTTGACCTACCTACTCATAATGACTTGACCTACCTATTCAAGCCATGAACAGCTATGAAAATGATTTTTTCTGATCAAAGAAAAAACTGTAAGAAGTGTATTTTGCTGTCATTCTGCTCTTCTTTCTGTGCTACTAGAAGGATATAGATTATCTCAATTTTCACATCTGGAATTTACTGTAATAGAAAAACCACATGAATTGTTCTGCTTGCTCCCAAAGAAAGCATTATGTAATTAGTACTGTGATTGTTGCTGATCTTAGGACCAAGCATGTATACACGAGAAGGTGAAGATAAGAGAGTGCGCTTTCAGATTACATCTGAGAAAACAAGAGTAATCATCACATAAATTAGTGTATTTTTCTCAGTTGTCAGAGTTAGGAGTCCCCATGTGTTAACAAATGGAAAATAACACATTCGCAGCCAATCTACAATAATCCCAGTGTGAAGAACGCCAGCAGCAGACCTGCCAAGATATGTAGCATCTCGGTGTGACCACAGACTTCATCTGTGACAAGCAGAGAAGAGTACACGATTGCATTTAAATGACGATAGGGCTGCCAGCATTGCTATACCTGGGAATCACAGTTTATACTACAAAATAGCAGAATATCACACCTCCATGTTGACAGGTGCTTCACTTGAATATTTGAAAGTTTCTGAAAATAAATCATTAAGCTGCTGAAAAAATGGTTCATGCCTTGAGTCTTGACATATGGAATAGCTTTTCCACCATCTCTCTCCAATTCAATCATTTGAAAAGTTATGTCTTTTCTTGATCTTTAATATACTCATTTGCTTCATGATCTCATCATACTTTTATTTGTTGATTGAAGAAGTTCAACAGTATGAATTAAATTGTAATTGCTCGGAGAAGGGACTTGCTAGAGAAAGTTTTCAGCTCATTGAAATGCACGGGATCTGTATCCCAAGAGTGTCTTGCTAGAAACATCTTCGTTATGTTCATGGCTTAACTGTGTCATACAGTTTCCCAATTAATAAGATTTCATAACTCCTGAGGTTTATGTGCAAGTAAGATTTGTCAGTAAGTTTTTAATCCAGAATACCCAAGAAGTGTAACTACTTTGGCTAATAAATCCCTCAAGTAACAATTAGTGTTATCAATGTTTTATACATAGTTCATAATTCCAGTAAAATTGCCAAATGTCTTCTTTAATACTCTTAGCCAGACACACTCAAGGTTCAGTTCCTAGAAACACAGAGAGTAGTTCTGACTACTGAAAATACAGCCAACAGGTTTTTTTGCCAATTAAGGCTCTGTCCCTCACAGAGATCACCACTCCTCACCAACCTACCTGCACTGACTGCAAAAAGGCTGTCACCAAGCCAAACCCCAGGACTTCATCCTGATCCACTGAAGGGAGGAACAAACTGCACCACATGCAGTTCTAGATATTTTAAAAGGGAAGTAGAAGAAAAATAGAAGAAAAATAAAAGGAAAAAAAAGGAAGAATAGATCTATTTATGTCTCTTATTGCCTCTCTTTATTGCTATATTCTAGACTTCTTCCTGCTAGCTCTGAAACTGTCACTAACACTGTGACCAATCAGTTCAATTAGGTAAAGACTGACCTAATTTCTCCTCTTGCTGGTTGAGGACAATTGGTTTGCACAGAAAGTAACAGAGGCCAACAGAATGCTCATGGTTCAGGGACAGTTAGGATATGTTTTTTTTTAAGTCCCGTTATCTACCAGCTAAGGATCATACTGCTTAGAAAACTATAAAAAGAAAAAACACAATTCAGCTCGCTTTCTCCTTACTTCCATTTACCATGAGGATTTATTCCATTGAATAATTTTCTTAGTGGTTGTACAAACTAAAATATATCCTAGTGCACTGTGAACCTTACAATTCAAGTTTGGAGTTTTCACATTTATGATATTGTGACATTTATGAATGTTCACTTTTGAGCAAGGTAAAGTGGCAAAGAAATCTTGTACATCTGTCTGTAAATACAGGATCTCATGGATATAAAAACAAGTTTTCTTGGATGGTAACACAAATACCTCCAGCAGGATTAGTAAGGAAATGCTGAGAGTAATAAATTAGTGACAGAAAAATGCACCATCCATAACTTCTCTGCGGTAGACTCTGCAGTCCTTTGCTTACACTTGAATTTATTAAACTTTATCAACAGTTAAGTAATGCATTTTAGAAACTACTTAGATAGTTTTAGTGTATATTAAAGAGACACTATTGAGGAGGAACTGCAAGAGTTTTGCATTTCTATATTTTCAGCATTTCCTCCATGCACTCGATTTGAACACTGAACAGGAACTACTCACTTTTCTTTTTCACTTCTGTTTCCAATCTTTTTTTCCTTATTTTTTGCTCCTTTCCTACTAGCACAGTGCTACTGAGATTCCAAAACTCTGGGACACTGTTTAAACTTCTAACCAAAGAAAAGTGCAGAAAGCCCTCAGGCGGTGAGAGCATTTCTATTCATGTTAGGTTTTTCTGTTTGTCTGGTTTTAATCCCTGTTTTCCCCTAAAACAAATAAATAAATCCCACACATTTGTGGGCTAAATTAGTATTGGCTGACACTATCACTACAACATTCTGATGAGATAATTATTATCTTTCCATTTTTGGGAGAGGGTTTATTTCAGTATCACAGTTGTCTGCGCATCTTAACCTGGGCATTATTACTCCTCCTACTGACTCAGTTCAATCAATACTAGATGCACCTGAATGGAGAAATAGTCAAAGAGAAGTGGTTATACAGCATTCTGAATGCCAGTTTTACCAGCTTAGCAGCAGCTTCTTGTTCATCACCTAAGGACTTCAATGTTACTTCTGTTATTAGCTGTATTTTTGAACTTTTAAACATCTGCAAAAGTAAATAAAAGAAAAAAAAAACTACTAAAACCCTAGTTCATCAAATTTTTTGCTATATGTTTTTTAGTTTGTTTGTTTGTCCTGTTGCTTTTTTTACGTAGGTATGCTGATCAGGCTAATACAGTGCAAGATAGATTTAAGAGAAAAATGAAATTCCTGGCTATTGAGACCTTTGAAATTACTGTACCATGTGTTTCTTTTCCAGAAAAGAAAAGAAAATAGACCTGAATCTCCTGTTCAGGAGAAACACAAGTGAAGTAGAAAGATATATTTTTCTTTCAATTAACAAAAACATACATTGCTGCCGGTCTGTAGGTAGTCTTTCTTCAGAGTCCCCTGAGAACCAATGCATATTCATGAATCAGTATTGTGTTAATTTGCTTAGCTTGCAATTAGAAATGTATTTTGAAGATTACAGCGTGATCTTGGGAACTTTAACTGGCCTCCTGATAAACAAAAGAAAGTGTAACGTCCTGCAAATGGGAGCCAAATCTGTCACTAAAAGAAACTCCACTGAACCCTGTCTTCCATTAAAAACAGCCTGCTCAATTGCAAAGCAAAGGGGATTAACAACTGCTGTCATCACTGGTGCTTTTTTTTTTTTTTTTTTTTCTCCTGGTCTACTCTTTATTCCCCCTGTTAATCCATGCAAATATGAGGCAGAGGCAAATTTGAAGATATAGAGATTTTTGACCCTGGAAAGTGTTAAGATCAAAATACAGCGATACTTCTGCTCTGCTGCCCGTTTCTGCCTCCAGCTGCATACCCTAAAGCAAAGGTCTGTTCTTATTTTTCCTCTGTTCTCAATTATTTTGTTTTCATGCCATCAGTTACCATTTTGACCACCTGTTTTCAAGAGATGTTTTCAATCTGCAAACACTTGACCTAAAAGAAAAAGTAACTATTTTCAATCCCTCAGTTCTGAAACATGGTAGTGGCACCCTCCAAAGAGTCTCTTTAGTTCACAGTTTGTCCATCTAGGCATAGGATTAGACAATTATTGAGGGGCCAAGCATGATACCTCAGGTAAAATAATCCTACAAGGACTATAGAAACATCCCTGATAACAAATTCAGAGGTCACTGAATTCAGCTGTCCCATAAAACAGACCTCCTTACAAGCTCTCCTAGTTTTCAAAAATCATGTTGTCTTGATCAGTCTTTCAATAGCATCACACAGGAGAGCTCACACGAGCAAACATGTTTTATGTTTTGCTTGAAGGAAGATGTGATAAAATACATTAAAGGAAGTAATTTGTAATTAGAAGATCCAGGATGAACGAAATGTTAAGACTTCCTCTTCCCACATTTCCTTCACTAAAGAAAATAAATTAAAAATACATGAATAATAAATTTCACATGCTTTTCTATAATAGGTTACTTTTACCACTAAAGACCGCAAGCATTCAGTATGACCACAGAAGATGTTTTGATCTCATTTCTTTAAAGGTTTTCTCACTTGGCTACAAATCTTGAATTACAATCGTGCACTAAAATCTATTTATATGGTCTCAGCAGAAGAGGGCTTTTAATTTTCCTTTTTTTTTTTTTTAATGACAACTCTGATTAGACTGCAAGGATATAGAAAGTATATTGAAGTAGTCTTAGTGTCACTATTGTGTTTCTGCAAATTGTAAACATGCTTCTTTTTATAAGACATTTTCTTACTAACTGCATGTATTCTATATTCACAGAAGCAACATTATATTTTCTCAGAAAACCTGTGTCCTTCTGAAAATTTCCCTCAGACTTTTAACATGCACTGATACAGCTTTGTGGACATCAGCACTGTCCTGACAGACTGCAGTGGAACTGATGTAACTTTCACAGTATATTTGCTTAGCAATTTTTGAATTTGAAAGATAATCAGACAGTGTAACAAGCTTGCTAGCAGTGTAGGAATTTGGCTTAGAAAAAAACTATTTGATTACATAAGTATTGCTTATTCACAATGTTTTTTAATCAATTAGCTTTTTCATTCTATTATCAAAAGCTTGACATCCACTGCTTCTGCTTCTGCCAAAACCTGCTGACATCCACTGTTTGGTCTTCATAAACATTCAGCAAGTGTCAAGGAATGTCAATAGATGCCATTTTTTCTGCACAGAGGAATTCAGTGACACTTTGCTTCATCTGCACTTCCACATCAAACACTGTTCTGTAGACTGCCCCTCTGCTGCCATCTGTCACACAGCAACACTGGTTATTGGAATATTGGTGGGAAGGTTCAATCACTACTGCCATACCACCAACATCTGTCTCTGATGTCATGGACCAACATAATAACATAGGAGGCATTACTTTTGGAGCATCACTTGTATATTTGAACATTACTATAGCAGCATTAAACAGCAAGAACAAAAAATGCAGATACCAGCTACAAATGGGTTCTTCTCAAAGCTAGTAATTTTATAGGACGAATGCAATTATAAAGAACATACCAACAATAAGAGATACAGACTCAAATTCTCGTCAAGTAAGATAGAGCCTCATCTCTTCTAATAAATTCTGGAGACAGCTTCCAACAACCAAGATGCCATCAGACACTTCCATTTTTTGAAATGGTAATTGCAGTGTTCGGTTATCTGCCAATCTCTAATTTTTTAGTGATTTTTTGTTAGTGTTTCCAAAGCATTATCAAAACACAAACATTTTTTTTTTCCACTGGGAAATATTACTTAATATAAAAAGTCCTCTTTATTATGGAAAAAGTGGATTTCACAGCAGCTCTGAATTGATCTTCCTTTGCAGAAACCTCTGTAAATATATTTTTCTGTATATTCAGTTTAGGTTTCCACTCAAGATTTTTCCCACCATTTGCAAATACAGAAGCTATTGACTGGACTCAAAAGAATAAAGCCAAGCCTGTACTTGCCTTCTGAGCTTTGTTCAAGATGAAGCCAGATAGCAAGTCTGTGTATGAGCCCCTGAGATTCTAAAGGATCTCCACGTCTTCAGGAAACAAACTTTTACAATATACCAAAATGTTCCTAAAGGACCACAAAAGAGGATAAAAGCCACCCGGTAATATCCACAACATCTCTAACATGTTTTTAAAAGATGCTAACATTGCAAAACAGGCTTTATTTCTCTTACTGGCTGTTCCTTCCTATTAGTGACTACCTTTAGCAACAATGTGACACTGTGTCCAGCGTAGGAATCTGTGTAATTGGGTGGAAAGTATAGATAATGAGACCTTATACCAATTAGGTAAATACAGCATAGAACTACAGGATCAGCAAAATGCAGCAGGAATGTTTCAAGGACACTTTTTGCTCTGAAGCACACATACTTCCACGTGTACAGAAGTTTTCCTCCTCACAGAACTTCAGCTTTTCTAATGAAGTGGAAGAAAACCTTGAAATAACATTAAATCAAATCTCAATATCAAAGAAGCTCATGAAATGGCAATATTAAGATTCCTATAATCTTTTTTTTGTTGTTCGTGCTACATACAAAGGTGTATTTTCTATTTATGTTTTATTGAATATCCATCTAAATAGTCTGGTTGTGATAAAAATATTCTATAGAACACAAAGAATGAGAAAATGTAGCTTTTGGAAATTCAATGAGTGCATGTCAACTTCTTCATTTCAACATCAATGCTTTAGCATTCCAAGACATTAAATATAATTTCATCTTCTTGAAAGAAAGACAAAAAAATAAACTCACTGGAGATTGCTTAGCATCTAAATTTTCTTAATTTGGAACTGTTATGCATTATTCTCTCAGAATGAGGGAGTTAATACACAGAAATCTCAGAAATTCATAGAACTGTTCTGCAATAATAGCGCTAGGTTTCAAACCTCTTATTTCCTGGAAGCAGCACTATCAAATATCAGTTTTAAATCTTTTTATAGCCATACTCATATCATATCCAAAACTGTGCTCTTTTCAACCATATTTCATTGCTCAGTAAGCTTCATACATTTTAAATATGAGTGTGAAAAATACATACTCTTAGCTTCCTGCAGCCAACTTTCATCAAAAACACCTTTCAGGGAATGTCTGTTCCAGCAAATCCTTAACCTTCCGAGGAGCTACAAACAAAACAATTTTCTCTTCAAAAAAATTGTAACTTTTTGAACACTACATGGCAGCAACTAAACTTTCTTATCATAAGCAACCTTCCAAAATCGTGTTGTGAAGTGCTATGAACTTGCCATACAGCACATCACATCTGTTGGAAAGTGAAAGGAAAAAAGGAGGCTCCTTGAGAGCTGCTCACAGGTGGGCTCTGACAGTGATGCCCATGGCGACCAACAGCATCACTGCATGACAAACCTGCTGGGACATGCTGTGCTTTTACAGCCAACTGACAGGGATGCAGTGTGAATCATAGAATCATAGAATTAGCTAGGTTGGAAAAGACCTACAAGATCACCCAGTCCAACCATCCACCTACCACCAACATAACCCCACTAAACCAGGTCTCTAAACGTTTCTTGAACACCTCCAGGGACGGCGACTCAACCACCTCCCTGGGCAGCCTGTTCCAGCGTCTGACCACTATTTCAGAAAAGTAGTATTTCCTAATGTCCAGCCTAAATCTCCCCTGGCGCAACTTGAAGCCATTCCCCCTCGTCCTGTCACTAGTTACAAGAGAGAAGAGGCTGACCCCCAGCTCACTACAACCTCCCTTCAGGTAGTTATAGAGAGCGATGAGGTCTCCCCTGAGTCTCCTCTTCTCCAGACTGAACAATCCCAGCTCCCTCAGCCGCTCCTCATAAGGCCTGTGCTCCAGACCCCTCACCAGCTTCGTCGCCCTCCTCTGAACACGCTCCAGGGCCAGTTTAGTTTTGGTTTTAGTTTTTTGGTTTAGTTCAGCAGTCCCTGCTATTAAAACCCAGCACGGTGGGAAGTTTGTTAGATGTCACCTTCAGCCATGCCCACCATAGCCTATGTCTGGGGTTGCCTGGGTGCTATTGGCCTGGCTCCTGAGTCAGAATCTAGCTGCTGCTTGCTAGCATGATCCTGCACTAAATAATTGAGCTGTAGCTGTGCCCTGCCAGTGCTCTGACCATCTTTGCCTTTTTAAGAGCAACAGCAAGTTTCTAGCAACGTTAGCAAGCCAACGCTTATTTTGCTTTGTAAAACACCATAGGAGTTCATAGTTGTTTATCTTTAAAAAAAATAAAATGCACAAAGACCGGTTTTAACGGAATAGAACTACAACTGGCCAGATGTACAGACTGGACTTTCTGGAGCAATGGCATCATTCATTCATTATGAATAAAATTCCACTTGAAATCAGCGCACAAGAGAACAGATAATGGGCATTGCTTTAACCTGGGGCACAAACTGTTTCCATTTCATTTGACTGAAAGTGGAGTCAGTGTTAACAGCACTGTGCATGGCAAATGCCTGAGATGCAACGATATTTTCTTGTACTCAGGCCATAGCACAGTAGGAGAGATGACTGAGAAATCACCTACTAGGTACCACACACTCAAATGACTGTTTTTCAGGCAGGCTGGCCCAGATTCTAATCTCACCTCTGGAGAGAAATGCTTTCATATTATTTCATAAAGGAACTCCTGTAATACCATTTATGTCAAAGTACAATCATAATGCCGACTTAGAGTCAAGAATGTTGAAAATTCCTCTTAAAATTTTTTGGGGGGATATCCTTTCAACTTGAGAAATGTGGAGGTGTTGGGGTCAAAATTTCAAAATTCGCAGTTGGAGAGGGAATATTTTTATCTTTATTCTTGATAAAACGGTGGGTCTGAGACTCAACGGGTGTAAACTGATGAGGGAAACAAATGCCTCAGCAAAACATACAACTCATTCAGTGTAAGAAATAGGAGCATAGCAGGATCTTAAACTATTAAATAGATGTTGCTCTACAGACAAACTACTATGCAGATATTCTGTCATGAATTAGCAGAAATCAAATTTGGCTTCAGACATTTTCAAAGGTAGGCATAAGTTTATTTCTGCTTTGAAATTATGAAGGAATGCCTGCAGTGCTATCAACATGTGCAGTGTAGACAATGCCAGCCTCTGTTTTTCCTGGTGACATTCAATCGATTGAGGAACTATGTCAGAAGAAAATACACCTTTCTCCTCTGCATCCAGGAGAAAAGAGGTGTGATAATTAATTTGACTCCAAAGTCCTTCAACAATTTTAAATCTTTAACTCCTTCAATATTTTTATAGGAGTGATGCACACATGACCATGATAACTAGAAGCCTGCATTAGATTTCCAGTAGCTATAATTCCCTCATATAACTAGGAATCTCACTAAGCAAGATACTCTTCCGTACCGCAAAATCATCTGAAGTTCAGGATGCCAACACTGGAGGTGGTCTTGCAGTACAGACATCAATGTTAGAAAAAAACAGTGGTACTTGCTCCTGTAGGACAGAGCTATGAAACCGAAAAGCTGGGCTGCAAGTCTTTCAGGAAAAGAATACTAGAATATAGCTTTCTTTTTTTTTCTTCCTTCTATTTTTTCCCCAGAAATGGCACTCAGGTACATGACAGACAACAGTGGTGCAGCCTGTGCATTCAGGCAGGCCAACTGGAACTGCAAATATCTCACTGAATTCCAGTGCAAATTTGGCATGGTATTTCCTGGAGTGACTTTTTTCTTAATTCCCCTTTGTAGACTTGAGAGCAAGCAGGTAGCAGGATGCCGCAAGCACCCCCCAGACTTTGACCTCTGAGAGGGGACACTGCAATATCCCTTCCTCTCCCACCAAACACAGCATTTCCATCCCTGTGTCCCACATTAGTTGTAATACCTCTCTGTCCACAGGATCACCCTCAGATTAGAAACTTGTCCAGCATCTCCCAATATTTTGAGAACCAGATCAGTACAACCCCTCAAAAGGACCAGCAGAAACTCATTACGGACCACAGCTAGGATGACTCCAGCTGGGAACCTTGATCCAAATACTTGATAGCACAGAGTGCACAGTCTCGCGACTGGGGACATTAATCCCCATCCGTCAGGAGGGACTAGTGCCTGCTCTGAAGTCAGCTGGCCCCATGCCCAGGAGTGCAGGTGCCTAGCAGTAACGCATTAGGGGCCAACCCTCAAAGACTGTGAGCAGCACTGCTTCTGCAGGAGGTGCTGCAACGCCAGCCAGAGAGGAAATAAGATACAGCAAATAATACAGGGGACTGCTTAAATTCTTCATTTAATTTCTAATCCTCAGCAAAAGCTAGACAGTGGTTACAGGCTCTTGAACCCAAAAAAAGCATGAAAATCGTTGCTTCTTGCTGAGAAACACCACCTTTTACCCACGTGCTAACAGCAGCAACCTGTGCAGTGGGCTACGGCAGAACAGCAGCTGGTTGCAGGTAGCCCATGGGCCTGCCCTTGCGTTGGCAATGGTCAGGCATTCACCCGTGCTTCAGTAGTGGAATAACCTGCTTGTCAGCAAGGTCAGTGGGCTGGTGTGGAGGTGCTCATGGGGAGCTCCAGCACTGGTGCATCAGAGTACCACTTGCTCAGAGCTGGCTGTCCCATGGTTAGAGGATGGCTCTAATTGGGGCTGGTATTATAGCAATATTACCTTGCTAGTCACTGATTTCTTCCTCTAACGCTTTGTATCTGTCAGGAACTATTAACCACATCATGCTCTGCACCTACAGATGCACCTGTATTTTACAGATAGTAGGGCAGATTGCAATGCTTTTGTCTAGTCTGCAACACTGAGACGAGGTGCTGGTGTTCTGCAGTGAAATCCATTCTGCTACAAGTACGGTAGTTCTTAAACAAATAACAGCCTCCAGGGTTTTCTGTCAATAACTTGTCATCTCTGCTAAATTTTGTAGTTCAGTCTTTAACGTTCTTCTTGCCACATATAAAGTTTATTCCTTCTGGGCTGTGCTCTTAACATCAGTCTAATTTGGGACCCATGCAGGATTTGTGATATCAATACAGTGATCTCCCTGAAAATACTCGGTGGACTCGTTTTGAACTTTCCCAGTGCTTGTTTTTTTTTTTCTATCACTTCCCATTTACTTGAGACTGAATATAACACATAACTAAAGATTTTCTTAGCTTTGTTTTAACTTTCCTACAACTGTATTTATTGTATGTCCCTGTGGTGTTTTGGTTTGTAAATATATATTTCTGTTGAGCACCAGAACATTTTCTTGACTTACTACCCTATATACTGAGGTTGCACAGGAATGTTTCTATTCCTGAAATCTCAGGATTAGCTCTTGACCAAAAAGCATATCTGGTTTAAGGTGAGGGTACTAAATACCTCTTATCAGATGCTGACAAAACAATATTAAAAAGGAAAAACCTTCTTTTATAGTCCTGCCTGTTTACACAGGTGATTTCCTGCAAAAGCAACTTTATTTTTTCCCTTTCCATGAAATTTCCTGATCTTTAACACCTCTCCAGAGCTCTGAGGGTCACAGGACCATACTGCTAAGCTTCCCTACAATAATTCTAGGAATACCTCCAAGATATGAATCATCATCTCCTGCCCTGACTGTCAGATGCTTATGCAGCCTGTGTTATATGCCAGCTGGATCACAAATTCATACATTTGGGGCTTTCCTGCTATTTCCCCACAGCCACCCATTGCTTGTACCCAACCCTGCTGCCAGTACCGTAACGAGAGCCAAAATCTCTGTGTGGACTCAGTCCTGAAGGAAGTTCACTGCCTTGTAATGAAGTAGGGGAGCTGGTCCCAAGTTTCATGCAACATTGCTCTACCACATATAGGAAAGTTGCTCTGTTGACATTACCCATAGCTTTTCCCTGACTATAGTTGAGGAAGTGCAGGCCTCCTTGCAAGCCAGACCTATAAAGCATCACTTCTTGTTATTTCCCAAACTTGCTGTCTAGCCTTGGCAATGCTGCCTGAACTCCTGTGCATTGCTGTTTCCCAATTCGAGGCTCATTTTGTAGAAGCATAGAATCATTTGAGTTGGAAGGGACTCTTAAAGGCCATCTAGTCCAACATCCCTGCAATGAACAGGGTTACCTGTAGCTCAGTCAGGTGCTCAGAGCCCCCTCCAGCCTGACTTTGAATGTCTCCAAGGAGGGGGCATCCACCACCTCTCTGAGCAACCTGTTCCAGTGCCTCACCACCCTTATTGTAAAAACTTCTTCCTTATTTGCAATCTAAATCTCCCCTCCTTCAGTTTGAAATCACTGCCCCTTGTCCTATCACAACAGACCTCCTGCTTCACAGAGCACTGCTCTATCTGCATGGAGGGCTATAAGACAGCAGGAACACGTGTGTCCTCATGCTGCAGGACACCTGCTTCTGCTCACTTGCCAAATAACTTGTTTGCAGGCACTTCTAGTTGCCACCAAGAGATTAAGTTACAGCAGCTGCCTGAGAAACCCAGGAAATTTTAAGGCATGAAAATCTATGTAATAGGGGAAAGCAGTTGTGTTCAAAGCCAGCTTGTGCCTGGAAAGACTGGTGGGGACAGAACAGAGGTGATGGAACCCAATGGATCTCGTGAGAGAAAAGGAACCACAGGTCTGAGCCACTGGCTGAGGAGCTCTGCATCTCACTGGATGGAGGTAGGATACCGGGTGCCTTCTGTGCTCAAGAGAAGGCTGGAATGAAAAGTTCCCAAGTCTGAATATGGGGAATAAAGCCATGCTGTATCCATGGGCTGTGTGAGCTGGTTAGAAGCAGGCCTGGAGCTGTGGCTGGGGATGCTCAGCTGTGCTCCGTGCTTGGCCACCAGTGCCAGCTGGTGGTGCTCTTAGCAGCATTTTGCTGCAACTAAGAGACATATAGAAAATATAGATTTTCTTGAACACTGTACTCACATACCAACAGTTTCCTTCAGATGATAAATAGTTCACACCACTGTCTGAAAGTTCACTGTCACACACCCAAAGGGCAAAAGCAAATACCCCATACATTCTCAACACCAACTGTAGCTCTCTTCCAGATCTACCAAGAAAGAAAGAAAGAAAGAAAGAAAGAAAGAAAGAAAGAAAGAAAGAAAGAAAGAAAGAGAGAAAGAGAGAAAGAAAGAAAGAAAGAAAGAAAGAA
>NC_034413.1:48632493-48635009 GCF_002078875.1 Numida meleagris | reverse complement strand
GGAAGGAAGGAAGGAAGGAAGGAAGGAAGGAAGGAAGGAAGGAAGGAAGGAAGGAAGGAAGGAAACAACAAAAAAGAAAAGATATAACAGATGCCATCTGCCATGGGAAATGGAAGCAGCATTCCCAGGCAGGACTTAAACATCAGAGTAATGGCACTCAGCTCTACAAGCAGTTTTCATGGAGGCTGTTTTTAGCTAGAATAATTTACACATTGTTGGCTGTGCTGATGGAACATGCTGGACAGACAAAATACAATTACAAAATACTCAAGACGTACAAAGTAATCAGAGAGAAAGGACCCAGAACCTCAAAAGACTAATGATGTGTTGGATCCAAAAGACCTAAGAATGTTGAATGATACCATACATTTACCATATATTGCAAATATCTGTTTACAAAGTGATAAGTAGCTTGTGGCAAGAGCATTCTTATTTTTGATTTTTAAAACCGTTTCCACTTGTGGAAACATGAAACATATATTTTCTCACAGGTATTTGGGTACATATCAGGCCTGTAATAAAATCACAAGCCTTCAGATGTAGGCCGTTAAATGGCTGTTGTTTAAATCAAACACAGAAGTAGCAATTAAATCTGCTTTTTCCAGGGCATAACAAAATCCTGTTTTTAATTTCTCTCTGTAGATCACAGAGAGAGAGAAAAGTATTTACTTCAAAATTTCAGTTTGCCAAATTAAATCCTTTTTATTAGAAGTTCCTTCTTCACTATATTTCTTCATTTTCAATAATTTCGAAATAGAAAAGTATTTTTAAGAAAAACCGGCCTCTACTTTAGAAGGGGCCATTCTGCACTCTGACCAAATACCCATTCTTAAAGGCCAGAAAAACAGTGTGAAAATTCAGCTTTCACCGCAGTGTCACAATGATTTCATAGCAGCTTTTTTTCCCTAGTGTTTTGGTGTTTTACCCTTGGCAATCTTGAAATATCAGTCAGTCATCTGCCTGAAAAGTAATTGTGTTCAAACATGAATATGTGAGTAACCTCACAGACCTTCAGTGAAGCCGCTTGAGTGAGAAAAGCCCACGAGATGCCTAGTGTCTGCTAAGTGACGGATGTGCCAACTTTCCTGCATCCATGCCTTCGATTACTGCTATCCAGCTCATCAGAAGCACAGCACTGGGTCCTACAGGACTTGGGAACCTTCCCGCCTTGAACTCTTCTCAGCCCTGCAAAATGAGGATCACACTCTTCAAAAAAGATAAGTCTGCCATATACGACTTCTCGTCTGGGTCATACAGGACTCGGGAATCTTCCCGCCTTGCCCCTGCCCATACCCAACATTAATGCCAGCTTTCTAGAATCCTGGATCCACAGCAGGCGCTGGCAGCAGTCCACCCAACTGCACTGGGCACATCAGCTGGGGATGGTGACACAGGCAACACCAGACAGTGACAAAACTGCTGGCTGAAGAGCAACCCACTGAGCAGGGCCGTGCTGGGGAGGGCGGTGTAAAGCAGCTGTGCCAGCAGCTGCTCCTTTCCTAATTCCCCTCTGCCTTGCAGGTGAACGTCTAGATACAGACGGAAGCAGACCACGAAAGACAAGACTTGTCAGCCCTTAAGGCCTTAAGTATAACAGACCTTAACTGCTCTGCTTGGGTTCTTCACATAGTCCTGGGTATGTCCACGGGCCCAGCTCAGGCCTAGACACCAACTCACACTGCATGAGCTACACCACAGGTGTGTTTTTCTGCCACTGCTGCTCCTAAATCGTTGCTTGACCTTTCCAGACTGACTTTCAGATTGCCTTGTTACCGCGCTCTGCCTGGTTATCGCTAGGCTATCAGCACCCTGTGGTTGTCATCACCCTATTCTGCGTTCCTGGTTGAGGTGCTCTGTGACTTTGCTCTGTCCGTGAAGCCATTACCTGACCTGTGCACGAGCACCCTTGGCCTCCACCTCCTCTACTGCCCTCACTGCAGTAGAGAAGGGAAGTTCTCCTCAGGGAATGTGTCCTGAACGAAAACCAAACAAGAATGCCTATATAACCAAGAAAAGGAAGGGAAAGAACTGTGCTTCCCACTTTTTCGCTGACTTTAATTTCTGTTTGGAGACAGAAAGGTCTTCCCTGAAAGAAAGTGAAATGCATTTCATGAATTTCTGAAAGGAAGGCAAAGGCAACTGTAGACTCTTGCAAACTCCATGAGGCTGGCAGTCACGAGAAAAAGTTGCTTGCAAACTTCACGGGAAGGCAAGAAGTAAATGCCAAGAAATGAAACAAAAAAAGATGATACAGACTTGTTCAGCTTCCATAGAACCAGAAATTTTAGACAATGAGACACCATGATTTACACAATGTAAGACCTCCCATAGTTTGTATCACTGTGAAATATTTGCCCAAGTCCCTTCATTGGATGGGGAAAGAAAAAAATCACCAAAAAACAAAACAAAACAAAAACAACACATGGTTTGAGATTCAGTTGTCTCACTGTCAACGGTTTACGGGCGCTAGGCCCGATTCCGTGACGAAGGGGACGGGGGACCCACGGGCCCACGTC
>NC_034413.1:48631351-48632393 GCF_002078875.1 Numida meleagris | reverse complement strand
GTCCTACAGGACTTGGGAATCTTCCCACCTTGCCCCTGCCCATACCCAACATTAATGCCACCTTCATTGAATCCTAGATACACAGCAGGTGTTGGCAGAAGTCCACCCAACTGCACCGGGCACATCAGCTGGGGATGGTGATACAGGCAGCACCAGACAGCGACAAAACTGGCTGGCTGAAGAGCAACCCAGTGAGCAGGGCCATGCTGGGGAGGCCAGGGGAAAGCAGCAGTGCCAGTGGCTGCTCCTTTTTTGCTTCCCCTCTGCCTTGCAGGTGAACGCGTAGATACAGAAGGAAGCAGACCACGCAAGACAACTCTTCTCAGCCCTGCAAAATGAGGACCACACTCTTCAAAAAAGATAAGTCAGCCCTATACGACTTCTCGCCTCGGTCCTACAGGACTCGGGAATCTTCCCGCCTTGCCCCTACCCATACGCAACATTAATGCCAGCATCATTGAATTCTAAATACACTGCAGATGTTGGCAGCAGTCCACCCAACTGCACTGGGCACATCAGCTGGGGATGGTGACACAGGCAGCACCAGACAGAGACAAAACTGGCGGCCTGAAGAGTAACTCAGTGAGCAGGGCCGTGCTGGGAAGGGCAGGGGAAAGCAGCTGTGCCAGTGGCTGCTCCTTTCTTGCTTCCCCTCTGCCTTGCAGGTGAACGCGTAGTTGAAGATGGAAGCAGACCACGAAAGACAACTCTTCTCAGCCCTGCAAAATGAGGACCACACTCTTCAAAAAAGATAAGTGAACCCTATACGACTTCTCAACGGGGTCCTAAAGGACTCGGGAATCTTCCCGCCTTGCCCCTGCCCATACCCAACATTAATGCCAGCTTCACTGAATCCTAGATACACAGCAGATGTTGGCAGCAGTCCACCCAACTGCACTGGGCACATCAGCAGGGGATGGTGAAACAGGCAGCACCAGACAGCGACAAAACTGGCTGGCTGAAGAGCAGCCCAGTGAGCAGGGCCATACTGGGGAGGGCAGGGGAAAGCAGCTGTGCCAGCGGCTGCTCCTTTCTTGCTTCC